>NC_090647.1:68454142-68754142 GCF_040937935.1 Hyperolius riggenbachi
GCGTAGGCGCAGTCTGGCTGCATGCGTTCCCTCATCCTACACGTGCAAAACGCTCCTGGTGATGAGAGCATGATAGGGCACGTGCGGGCGGCCAAGCTGCACAGGCGCAATACATTGACTGGACGAATAACTGGGCCGTCTAGGAACCAGGTGGCCTGGGAGGACTGCAAGGGACTTGTGAGCTTGAAGGGGGCTGGAAGGAATGATCTCATGTTTCCTTTAAGGGGGCTGCCTTTGATCTGCCTTTGACTCAAGCCAGTACGTAAATCAGTAAGGAGCTTTTGGGCAAAGTTCCCTAATTCTCCTTGTTTCTGGTTGCCCCTGGTGAGCGCCCTAAGAGGCTGCAACTCAGAGAAGTGAAGCCAGGAGAAAAGTGTGATATGAATGTTATATGTTTTGTCTTGTCTTGCAGAAGTGTCAATCTTGTGCATGGTCGTATCTGGAAGATAATGGCCATACATTTTGCAATTTTTGTTTGCCTGATTAGACAAAAACATCGAATTGGGTAACTATTGTGTTTTCCATTGGCACCATGATCGATGTTATGGTTGACATCACGAGAAACGCAATGTTGGTCCTTGGTAATGTCAATCGTAATGATGATCGCGGTGTCGATCGCAGTGTCATATGGGAAAGTAGACAGAAACTGAATCTGAACTGAAGTCAAAGTTCTCTGTAGAACAACAACTGCAGTTGAATTACAATTGACCTGCAGTCTGTCAGACTCATGTTAAAATGACATAGAACTGATGTCGAACAAACTCAAAGGTCCTCGTATATTGTATTGTGAGCTGTAATTCAGGGACTTGCAGTTGCAGTTTTCAATTTTCAGGTTTTGCCGGAGTTTATGTGATTACAGCTCTCTAGCTATTGCTCATAGTCACGGCAATGGTTTCTGTTGGTCATTGTGCCTTTCATGCCTTTAGGGAAAAACTCTGCCTGCTCAGTAGAAGCAGAGAGTGGACAATACTGGAAATATGAAAGCTTTGCTTAACCGATCAATCTGCCAGTACTTCGCATGGGGCCATTTTTTACGTTTACTTTATTGCTAGTGTATCAGACATTCTTGTTTTGTACTCATTTTAACTAGGACGCTGGTTGAGGCTGATAGTGAGAATGTGCTTCGAGCAATATTCTACAGTGGGCTTTGTGACACTAGTTTCATTAGGGCTTTTTGGTACCCCTTTTTCTTTCTCAAGGCTCGTACACAACGATTCCACCCAGCTATTGTCCAAACTTGGTCTGTTGGAAGATAGTTGGGTGTGTGTAGGTCTTGTAAACAGCTAGATGAGCAAGTGATAACAGGTGTTTTGTCGATCCAACTGGCAGATCAACTCACACGACTGTTGGGCTGATATTGTGCAGTTGGCCACAGGTGTACAAGTCATTTGAACAACTTGTACTTGTATTGAATGTGGCCATGTCGTGCAGTCTGTCGTTCCACTTGTGTGCACAGTATGTAAATGAGTTGGTTGTTTCGTTTGTTTGGCTGTTTGGAAATGCAGGTCGTGTCAACAGTTGTTGTGTGGTCACACCACCGTGATGGTCATGCATTTTGTTGGACGTGTGTACGAGCCTTAACTCCCAACTTTAGCCTCACTACCAACATTAAGTCTTTTCGAAAGCCTCACAATAGTCCCTCCGCTTCCAATGTAAAGTCTCAACCTTATGTACAGTTCTTCCTTCCTGGCCCTGTCTTTTTAACCTTGACCAGAGGCAAAGCTACCCAATATAAGCTCAGAGATATGTTCATGGTGGATCCACATACCTCCATGTCTTGTCCATTTCTCTCCTTCTTACCCCTGGCTCGCTCTATCACTACTTAAAAAATGTAACTTTCACTCTAACGTTCCCTCCTCATCCCTGCCCCATTCACTCTTAAAGAGAGTCTGTAGCCTAAAAAAATACCTCTTTTAAAATAGGAATATGGCGTTTCAGCTATGCCATTAATGCTGAAAAAGACTGGCTATTAATAACAGGTTGCTTTTTAGGCTTCAGACTCTCTTTAAGGGAAGAAACAATGCTGCAAGCCTGCCCCTTCCTGTCTGAAAATGTAACCATAGCCGAAAGTCAAGTTCTTCACGGTGCAGTGACGGAGACCAGGAGGAAAAAGGAGAGGAACAGACAAGGCACAGAGCTATGAGGATCCAGCATGAACATACATCTCCACTTACCTTAGGTAGTTTTGCCTATGGTCAGGTATCCTTTAAATGTAAGATAGCCTATCCCCTAACCCTCATAAAATAGTCCCTACCCACTTACCCTAAGCAGGACAAACCTTCTGTCATCTTCGTTTTCACGTGTCTGGAGACCAGCATTGGACTATGTTGTAGCCAAGTCCTGGCACTCAACTACAATACACCAAACAGGTGGTGTTTCTCTATAGCCAGATGTCGGCGCTCAATTGATGTAGCATAGCTGAGCATTGGTGCCAGTATCGAATGTCTGGGACCTTATGCAGCACATAGTCACTCATTTCCATTAGCAAGTAAGTGAACAGGAAAGCTGTTCACCGGCTTTAGCTGAGAAGACCATCCACAGTAGCTTTCCACGGGGCTGCTAACTCTGTAGATGCAACTATCAGAATGAACATTCAACAAGGGGGATGTCAGTAGGGCAGAACCAAAAATGAAGTGACTTCAGAACTACAATTGTTTCAGCCAGTAAAAAGAGGGGTGCTCAGAACTGGCTGAGCGCTCATTGCTGAATGACAGCTAACTGCTGAATGTGGCAATTCAGACTATTACGTCTGGTGCACACATACAATTTGGATTGGCTGATTTTACCACTTCTGTGTAGTGTGAGAGCTTACCTACACAGTCTGTTCTTAGTAGTCAAAACCTGTTGGCCCTTATTCTTCATGGAGGTGGTAAAAATGGCCAGTGATTGGCCAATTGAAATTTGATGTGATGAAATTCGAGGGGACCCAGCAGGAGACCTCACAGAATGCAGAAGGATGGCACTAGAACGGTCCCGAAAGGTCGCACCCCACAATAGCACTGCGGTGTGCCCATACAGTGAGACAATACTGTACAATGAAAGTATGCCTCTCTTTTGGGTTAAATGCACATGACACACTGCAGCTCTTGCATCATCACCCCGGGACCCATAGGACGCGTACCTATTATTACTCCACCCAGCCAGTTGGGCGCAGGGTGAGACGAATTAAAGCTCATCCTGCTGCCGCTTAAATCCCAAGTGGCGTTAAAGGATACCCGAAGTGACATGTGACATGATGAGATAGACATGTGTATGTACAGTGCCTAGCACACAAATAACTATGCTGTGTTCCTTTTTTTCTTTCTCTGCCGGAAATAGTTAAATATCAGGTATGTAAGTGGCTGACTCAGTCCTGACTTAGACAGGAAGTGACTACAGTGTGACCCTCACTGATAAGAAATTCCCCTTTTTATCTCTTTCTTGCTCTCAGAAGCCATTTTTCTGCTAGGAGAGTGTGTTATAGTTTGAATTTCCTTATCAGTGAGGGTCACACTGTAGTCACTTCCTGTCTGAGTCAGGACTGAGTCAGCCACTTACATACGTGATATTTAACTCTTTCAGGCAGAGAAAGAAAAAAGGAACACAGCATAGTTATTTGTGTGCTTGGCACTGTACATACACATGTATATCTTATCATGTCACATGTCAGTTCGGGTATCCTTTAAATACTATTCCCCCTTTTGAGTCGTAGCAACTTGGAGGGAGAAGTAATCACCGGCACCCAAATTACAATGAAAATCCTACTGCACCGCTATAGATGTAATAAAATCACACCTATGGCGGCGCCCAATTTAGGTACTAAGCTGACAGAGTGCGTGACGAGACAACCTGTCTCACAAAGGACTATCACTACTTCTACGACACCTTTTTGTGTGATGCGACAGAATGATTTGAGTGTAAAAGGGGTATTAGGTTTCAGGTAGGTTGTAATAAACTATGGCCACACTATTCAGCCAATCACAAAGCTTCGTGCTGTAGTGGGTGCTGTGATTGGAAAACTGTTCCCTATGAGGTTTTCTGCTGGGTCCCCTCAACTAGACTAGCGCCAAAATAGCTCTATCTGTTTCAGTTTTACTTTCATACGAGGGTGTCAGTCTTCTGCACCACATGCCTGGGCTTATTATTAATTTGTTTATATTTCTACTGTGCTTCAGGCTTTAGCAACAAGCCTTCAAGACAGAAAGTTGGGTATTCTTCAGTAGTTCCTCCTGGCACTCAAGCACTATATTCACACACAAAATATGTTCACTTTCAAGGACTCTTTAGATATTCAGTGTAAAAGCACAGTAATGCAGTGCTAACCATGGGTCATTTCCTGCCCATGTGTAGAGGGACACGTGTTCTTTTGGCGTGAACTTGGTCCCTATATCCAAAGAACATCAATAATTTAATCATCCGTTAGAGGGGAAAAATAGAAACCATCCTTGTTTGTCCGGTATATAAATAGAAACCCCTCCCGGGGATCCTGCTCTGCACATGCAACCCTTCAAACAGAAATACAAACCAAAAATACTTGTCCAGAAAGCTGAGAACACAAAATTGTGAAGAAAAGTCCTGCTAACAGCATTACAAAATGCTGGATGCAAAAGGCAGTTTGAGTCAAAGGGGGTATATTATTAAAGGGATTCCGAGCACCTCTCATAGGCATGCCTTTAAGACTCCAACCAGTACTGCAAAGTACTTAAAGTGGATCCGAGATGAACTTTTACTCATTGCATAATTATGTCCCTTTCCTATAGTTTATAGGGCATTCCTCAAGCCAAATACTTTTTTGTTTTTGTTTTAATTGTTTAATTCCCTATAAACTAAAAAAGCCACGCCCACAGCCCTCAGAGTGCCAAGGCACTTTCAGGGCCCTTTTCCACCTGGCTGAATCGCAAAAACGCAAACCGCTAGCAATTTTACAATCGCTACGGTTTGCTTTTTAACATAGGAATCGCGGTAGGACATTTCCACTACCGCGATTCGTTTTTTACTTGATCGCGATCGCGCCGCGGAGCGACTCTTGCCGCGATTTTGCTATGCAGTGCATAGCATAGCAAAATCGCGGCCGCGAACGTCGGGGAATCGCCGCTAATTGCGATTCAGCAATCGCTAGCGTTCAGCGTGAACGCTAGCGATTGCTAGTGGAAAAGGGCCCTTAGACAATAGCAAGGGCTTACAGGAGTTCAGTCTGGGCAGGAGGAGGGGGAGGTGTTACTAGCCATTGATTTCAAAGGCAGAGGGGAGGAGGGAGGAGGAGAGGGGACTGAATTTACACACAAGAAATCTGATACCATCTCCAGCTCTTAGCCTGTGACAATATGACAAAAAGAACATGGCTGCCCCCATTGTATCACAGGAATAAATAATCATACACTTTTTAAACTTTTGCAGCTAGATATGCTGTGTAAACTATCTAAACTTTAGATAAGATATATAGACAAGTTACTTGTTATAGTTAGTGTTTCATCTCGGATCCGCTTTAAAGATGCATACTTTTCTGTAGCTTGTAGCTCGCATCTTTCATTTGATGCCTGAATCGCCGTTCTACACCAAATCGTTTTCATTCGATTTACATTTAAAAACCGCGGCTACCATCTTGGCTATGTTATAACTTCCGAGTCGCCCCTGTCTTCTCTGTTAGAGAAGTGCATCACTGAATGAAGCAGGAAGAGGAAGTGACACGCATGGCCATTGCAAGAGGCTCCTCCAGAGGGGTCATAGCATGACTTTGTAGGAAGTCGTCTGTCTTTTTTTTCCATGAAAATCTTTTTATTAGTTTTAAAAGATATATATGCATTGTCTATGTTTAACAGAATATTTATCTGAAAGATAACATTTTACAACCTTGTTACATAGGCATTAAGAAACTTATACATTATGAAAAGCATCTCATCTTAGGTAACATTTGTACAGTGGAATCATTGATCTTTTTAGAACTTCACACACTTTTGCTATAGGTAGCGAATTCCCTTAAGAGGTTGAAGCCAATTAAACCACACATGGTACCATTAACTGAGCCCATTAGGCTGATACCATGTACAACTGGTTTATACAGTGTGGTGGTCGATATCAGGTGGCCTAAGGCCAATCGACAACTTGTCCTGAGATTGGTGTCATGGAAAGTTGGGTTATGGTAGCGATGATACATGTTAGCCTAAGTTGTAGCATAGAATTAAGTACTTTATTTATAGGTTTCTTGTAATTACAGCTATAAGGGTATGTCTATAGGTTGAACAAGGGTTGGAAACTCGCCTTAACGAAAAGGAAAGCCTCGGGTAGATAACTAGAACAATAAAACATCTTAGTCTGGAACTAAGACTAAGCTACACTAAGACTAAAAACTAATCCACTATTTTCATTATATGCGTGTACATGTCCTTCTGCATCTGGTGTTCCGAGTTATGAATTAAGAAGCAACCAGTTTTCTGTGAGGGTGAAGTTAAGTTGTGCGTTGGGAATTCTACTCCTAATATTTTTTTCCATTGCGAAATTTCTATTGATTAGGGATTTAAGCATTTGGGGTGATATCTGGTCAGCAGATTTCCAATTGGATAGGATGAGTGATAAAGTTGCCAATATGGTGTGGCAGATTGGGGGTTGGACTTGCTTTGGAAAGGACTCTATGCCTACCAAAAGTATTGCTAGTGCTGGCGAGATTTTAAAATTTTGCAGGAAATTTTTTCTAATCAGATTTTCGGAGTTATTCCAGACTTTTTGAATTATTGGGCATTCCCATAGCATGTGAGTAAGAGTTCCTACGTTTACATTGCAGTGCCAGCATATGGGGGAGAGGTCAGGGGAAAATGCCGCAATCTTTCGGGGGGTGTAGTGCCACTTGAATAGGATCTTGCGTGACATTTCCCAGTGGGAGTTGCATTTGGAGTATTTATTGATTAATTTAGTGGTTGTGATTAGTAGCTCAGGTGTGATATTGGTGTTGAGGTCATATGACCAGGTTGAGGCATATTTCTGGAGGGGGGAAAATTGAGTCCTTATCAGCTCTCTGTACCAAAGGGAAATGCCACCCGAGTATACTCCTATGAAGCTGAGCATAGTTAAAATCTTGCTGGGAAGCTGTGGTAGGGTAATGTGGCGGGTTTTTAATATGTTGTAGATTCTATGGTAGGTGAATAATTGTGATTCTGGCAGTTTAAAGGTTATCTGCAATGATTTGAAAGTCTTAAGTTTGTGGTTTTCATATAAATCATTTATTGAGTTAATGTTGGCCAGGATCCAACTTGAGAGGTCTAAATTAGAAGTGAAATGTTTTAAGGTCTCTATATGGATGCGAGGGGTGTGTGTGTTCTTCAGGTCTGGGGGGTGTTTGAGAAAGTACTCCCAAGCCTTTAACGCTGCTTGTATGGAAGGGTATGGAGAGGTTGGTGTAGGGGCTCCTAATAGGATTGCCATTAATATCTGTTTCAGCGGTGAATTGAGTACAGTTTTTTCTAGAGATACCCAGGGTTTGGGGGATTCATGTGGCCACCAGTGTCTGAGCATGTCTAGATTTGTAGCGTAGTAATATGAGAGAATGCACGGTAGTCCTAAGCCGCCTTTGTTTTTTGGAAGTATCATTACTTCATAGGGAACCCGAACCTTTTTACCTTGCCAAATAAAATGGTTAATACATTTTTTAATGTCTAGGAGAAAGGATCTACTTAAAGGTATATGTACGGTCCTGAAAAGGTACATTATCTTAGGGAGGATAAACATTTTTAGCGCTGCTATTCTGCCTGACCATGACAGCCAGTATTTTGATATTTCTGATGTTTCTTTTTTAATAGCCGCTAGTAATGGAATATAGTTGTGCTGGAATAATTCTACTGGGTTCTTTGTTATTTTAATTCCTAGATAGGATACTTCTGCGGTAGCCCAAGGGAATTTATAGGACTTTGATATGTTGGCTGCAATATGTGTAGGCAAGTGGAACCCCATTAGGAAGGACTTATGTTGGTTTAATTTGTAATAAGAAGCTTTCGAAAAAAAGAGGAGGTCTTCTAGAAGTGCAGGTAACGAGTGTTCGGGGCTAGATAAGGTTAAAGCTACATCGTCTGCGAACATATTGATTAGGTGATGAGTCTCGCCTATCTTAATGCCGGAGATAAGAGGGTTTGTGCGAATTTTTTGGGCGATAGTTTCCATCAATAATACAAAGATTATAGGAGAAAGGGGGCAACCCTGTCGGGTACCGTTTGAGATAGAGAAGGGTTTAGAGATAAAACCTGCTGCGTTGACTTTAGCTGATGGTGATGAATATAGTGCCATGATAGCAGTGGTAATCCCTCCTGAGAAACCAAATTTATGTAATGTCGCTTCTAGAAATTTCCAGTGAACTCTATCGAATGCCTTCTCCGCATCTAATGTAAGCATCACTGAAGGCATCCGATAGAGATCAATGAATTTGACTATGTTCAGCATTCGTCTAGTTCCGTCCGAGGCCTGTCTTCCTCTTGTAAAACCTACTTGATCATGGGATAGTAGATCGGGGGTATATATCATTAGACGGTTGGCAATAAGTTTGGCATAAAATTTTGTGTCGGCGTTTAGTAAAGATATTGGTCTGAAGTTGGCTGGGTCAGATTGGTCCTTTCCAGGCTTTGGTATTACCGTGATTATTGCTTCTAGATATTCTTGCGGTATTTTTACGCCGGCTGCGAAGGCGTTGGGAAGTCGTCTGTCTTAAAAGCATGCCCATGAGAGGTGCTCGGAGTCCCTTTAACCAGATACTGGCTTATGTTGGAAATACACAATGAGTTTTTTTTCAGCAAATTTACTGGCCGATCGATTTTTCCAACCGGATTTCCGATCGTTTTTGCGATCCATTTTCATTCACTTCTATGAGAAAATCTAGCAGAAAAAGGATAGAAATCAGATTGGATCAGTGAGAAATGATCTATCAAGCCATCCAACTGCCAAAAAAAACTCCAAGAATTCCCAGCATTACAAAGGGGAAGTTGTAAGATACTGACAAAGAGTATGTTACTAGATACTGGCACACAAATGGGGTGTTACTAGTTACAGACCGCGCCTGCGCTGATTGGCCCCAAATAGCTAGCTTGATTTTCCAGTCTGTGAGCCTCGTTGCATTGTGGGAAATAACATGAATAAATTACATGGGGAAAATATAAATCATTTCATGAGCTCTTCTATTTTTTAACTTCTCACTTTGCAATGTATCATTTTTTTCCCCTTTCTGTGAAAATTCCTCTTTAAAGAGACACTGAAGCGAAAAACAAATATGATGATTTCTTTGTGTAGTACAGCTAAGAAATAACACATTAGGAGTAGAGACACAAGTCTAATATTGTTTCCAGTACTGGAAGAGTTAAGAAACCCCAGTTGTTATCTATGCAAAAGAGCCACTGAGCTCCACAGCTTTCAAAGTCACAGAGAGCTCTGTCTTCTGAAGCTTGTTATCTCAACTGTCAATCACTGTATTGTTTGTTTTTCAGCAGAGGACAGTTCACAAGTTCACTGGCCTGCTCTGTAAAATCCTTTAGAATGCTGAGTAGTGTGTAAACTGCAAATATTAGAGAATGATACAATGTTATAAAAAACACTATATAACTGAAAATAAAAAAATGAGAATATTTTCTTTGCCACAAATGTTCTAGTAATTATCCGTACTACACAACCAATTCATTATATCATATATTTTTTTTTTTGCTTCAGTGTCTCTTTAATAATTAATAACAACATTTCCAAAAGTCCATAAGGGCAACTCCTCCCCTTTCCTTGTTTTGTTTCATTGGCCTCAATACCCTAAGTGGAGTTCCGTAGAATAATTTAGGTCGGTAAAATACAGCATTCGGTATTTTACACTTTTTTTTTCCAAATTCACTAAAGATTTTCCGCATTAAGCTGAAGTTCGGTAATTTACCGAACAAACATGCTTCAATTCACTAAGCCCTGCGCGGTAAGTGTCACTTACCACCTGTGGATCTGGCCAGTAGAGATGTAGGCGAATAGTTCGTGAACTGTTCGCCGGCGGACCCCTCACACTGTACTTCTTCCGTGTCGCTATGACCCGGAGTAGTACGGCTGCGCTGGCCTGGCGGTGAGCGTCCGTGATCGTGCGCCTGTTGAGAGTGACATCACGCTCATGCGCAGAGAGTGCAACAGGTGCGCTATCAAGAACGCACAGCGCCGGGTCAGCACAGCCGTACTACTCCGGGTCATATAGAGATTTGCTGGCGAACTGTTCACTACTGGCCAGCAGTCAGATAGGAAGCTGTGTTTATGAGGCTTGGTTTTCTGTCCAGTGCTTTCCCGACATCCCTTTAGATGTGCTGCAACCATCAGGGGGAGCTTTTCTGTATAAGAGTATACAGATTTTCACATCTAAAGGGAAGCACAAAAGCCTCATCGAATGTCTCCTTCCCCTGCTCTGCCAGAGTGAAGTCCCGCCTTCCAGGGTGTCGGACCAAATCAGGATGAGAAGCAGGGATGTGTGGATCTCCCTATTGGCTGCCTGGCTCTCCCTATTGGCTGTCTGTCAAAGTTACCGCATGGAGAGAGTGAGATATCGGCTGCTATGAGCTGGAGTAAAATACCAAACACTTTTGCCCGATTTACCAAATGCGTAAATCTGTGTGAATTGCAATTCCTTGATATTTCTTGAGGCATTTACCGCACAAGTCGGTAATTTACCTCACTAGTTGTTAATTTTAACCACTTGAGGACCGTAGGCTTGCATCCCTCTGGTGATCAGGCTATTTTTTACAGTTTAATCCACTGCAGCTTTAAGGGCTTGCTGCAGGGCCGTACAACCAGCACACAAGTGATCCCCCCCCCTTTTCTGCCCACCAACAGTGCTTTCTGTTGGTGGGCTCTGATCCTTGCCGCCCTGTTTGTTTATTTTTTTATTTATCTATTTGTTTTTATTTTTAAAATATTTTTTTTTTTTTGTAGCCAGCCCTCCCTCCCTCCCCCCAACAGCCAATCACAGCGATCGGCAATCATAGGCTTCAGCCTATGTCACACGGCTGTCCCCCTGTACAGCGCTGCCGTAGATCGCAGCGCAGTACAATGTAAATAAGCTTTTGCCGTCTAACAGTCTCCTAGAAGCAATCGCTAGAAGCCCCGTCATTCAAACAGAGATGCACGTGCATCGGTGCGTGTGATCTCTTGCAAAACCCCGCCCCAGAACTTCACACCATGTTGAGTGGTCCTGGTGCTGCCGCCTTGTTCACGCCAATCAGAGTGGAGTGTGGTCAGCAGGTAGTTAATGTTCAGTAACAGGTCTAGTGGATTCAAATTTGTGGTAATGCTTAGTGAATTGAGGCCGTTGTTTCAGGTCATTGCTGTACATTTTTCCACATCTGCATTTATTTGCTATGTACTCTGCATTGTATTCTTGTAGTATGCTCTGTAATGCAGCCCAGTAGATGATGGTACTGTCTGTACACCCTTCAGAAGGACAGAGATGCAGCCTGGCCTCTGTCATTTGCCTACATTCAGCTATAGAGCAGAATGCAGAGATCAGGCCCGGGAGCTGTCCATGGTATCTGCCTGTTATTGGCCTCAGTGACAGAGCCCCCTCCCCCTCTTGCTGTCTCACAGGCCGCTCATCCTCGGCTCTGCTGAAGAGGATTATCGCCAGCCTCAGAACAATGACCAATATATTTTAATATGTCTGGAAGGTAATGAACTGGGGTTGCAGCAAATCACATGTTCAGTTACACGGTGAATCACGCAGGCCTTGTCTGCTTTATTATGCATGGGTTTAAAGGCGTGCAGTCATACAAAGGCTGCATTGTTTTACTCCTGCTAGAGGACCAGTAAACATGCATGAAGAGATGGTGTGTGGAAAACCGGTTTGAATAACTTTCAGTGAAGAGCTGAAAAAAAAAATAATTTTAGGGACCACTAACATTGTAAAATGTAAATACTTTTCCCCTACGTTGCTGTCACATACAGTAGGTAGTAGAAATCTAACAGAACCTATAGGGTTTGGACTAAGCCATCATCTAATGGGGATTCTCAGGGTTTTTTTTATTTTTAAAAGCATTTACTGAATTACAGTTGGTCAGTCCAACTGCCAGAATAGTGTGCAAACTGGTAGAGGGTACGGCCTGTATCTTTGTATAGATCCTCTCCAGGGAGTACTTTTGTAAAGAATAAATAAAACACTGAGAACACCCCCCATGAGGAAATGGGGATATGGACTAGTCAAAAACGTGTCAGTTCCAACAGAATTCTACTAACTACTGTAAGTGACAGCAACATAGGAGAAAAGTCATTTATAGATCATTTCACTGAGGAAGAAGGATTATTCTTATTTGTATGGATTTACATGTATTTGAAAATGCAACAACACAACTGATTCAATATAATTCACACAAATGTATACATTTGCAAAAGAGATTAAAACATAACTTTTATTCCGACTGCTAGAAACCCTTAGCCTGTAAAAATACTGCTTCCCTATACAAGTTGGGGAAGGGAGAAGAGAGTACACAGAGCCCTGTGAATGAAGCCAATGAGTTTAGCTCACTACACAGGTTCTCCTTATTACCCAGATAAGGTTGCTAATCAAACACACAACACCTCACCTATAAAACCAACATGTTTCACCCTGTAATAATTAGGGGCTTCATCAGGGGAACTATCTAAAGTACAAAGTGCTCACCGGGCTTACCTGTAAATATAGCCGTGAGGCTATGGCATGTTTTTTATTTTCCATATCTATTGTCTTTAGTATGTTTATGTAGCATATAATGCATATAATGCACAGCCTCTGTTGCTCTACTTACTGTTCCCCCCCGGCCCCCCCTGCGCTCTGCTGTCCCCATAATAAATCACACAGTTGTGCTAGCGACACGCAGCGCGTCGATAGCCGGCTGTTTTCATCTACACTATCACTCTCGCCGCTCCCCCGCCTCCTCTATATCGCCGCTCCCCGCCTGCTTCTCTTCCCTCCAATCAGTGGGAGGGAAGAGACGCAGGCAGGGAGCGGAGACATAGAGGAGGCGGGGGAGTGGCGCTGAATGGCAGTGCAGATGTAAACAGCCTGCTAGCGATGTCGCTAGCACTGCTGTATGATTTATGGGTGCACAGCAGAGTGCAGGGGGGGGGGGGGAGCTGGGGGGAAACGGTATAGCAATAGAGGTTGGACATTATATGCAGACCCAGCCTCTGTGTGCTAATAGCATTCTTACATGCCACCTCGTGTTCTCTTTAAAGGGAACCCGAAGTGGAATAGATATAGAGGATGACACATGCGTTGATGCGCGTTTCATGCGATTAAATGCATTTAAAGAGACACTGAAGCGAAAAAAAAAAATATGAATTGGTTGTGTACTATGAATAATTACTAGAAGATTAGCAGCAAAGAAAATATTCTCAGATTTTTATTTTCAGGTATATAGTGTCTTTGCTAACATTGCATCATTCTATAATATGTGCAGATTACACAACACTCAGCATTCAAAATGATTCTTTCAGAGCAGTCTGTGAAGTAATGACCTCTCCTCTAGCAGAGAAAAAGTAAACAGTTCACTTACAGTTGAGATAATACAAGTCAGATAACAGCCCTCTCCACGACTAGGGCCACATACACACATCAGACCATAGTCTTTTGAAAATGAAAGATCACAGACCAATCTTACCACCCTTCATGTAGTATGAGAGCCATACTCTACACAGTCTTTTCTATGGAGCTGAACTCCACATCAGAAAAAAATCTTTGCAAGATGCTGCACACACAGATGCTGTACAGACACAAAAGATCAGTATCTGCAAAAGATCTGTTCCTGCCAAAATTCCATTCCTGCAAATTGCAATTATAGTCTATGAGATCTGCAGATCATCATACACACATGATTTAACTGACATTCATCTGCAGATCAAGCAATCATCCGCAGATCTGAAAATCCATCCTGGTGGATCTGATCTGCAGATGAATGTCAGTTAAATCATGTGTGTATGATGATCTGCAGATCTCATAGACTATCATTGCAATTTGCAGGAATGGATTTTTGGCAGGAACAGATCTTTTGCAGATACTGATCTTTTGTGTCTGTACAGCATCTGTGTGTGCAGCATCTTGCAAAGATTTTTTTCTGATGTGGAGTTCAGCTCCATAGAAAAGACTGTGTAGAGTATGGCTCTCATACTACATGAAGGGTGGTAAGATTGGTCTGTGATCTTTCATTTTCAAAAGACTATGGTCTGATGTGTGTATGTGGCCTAAGACTAAAGGCTCATACACACATCAGACTATAGTCTTTGCAGATCATCATACACACATGATTTAACTAACATTCATCTGCAGATCAGATCCACCAGGATGGATTTTCAGATCTGCGGATGATTGCTTGATCTGCAGATGAATGTCAGTTAAATCATGTGTGTATGATGATCTGCAGATCTCATAGACTATCATTGCAATTTGCAGGAATGGATTTTTGGCAGGAAAAGATCTTTTGCAGATACTGATCTTTTGTGTCTGTACAGCATCTGTGTGTGCAGCATCTTGCAAAGATTTTTTTCTGATGTGGAGTTCAGCTCCATAGAAAAGACTGTGAAGAGTATGGCTCTCATACTACATGAAGGGTGGTAAGATTGGTCTGTGATCTTTCATTTTCCAAAGACTATAGTCTGATGTGTGTATGAGCCTTTAGTCAGAGAGCTTAATGGCTTGTTTGCATAGAGATAACAACTGGAGTTTCTTAACTCTTCATGTACTGGAAACAATTAGACTGATGTATCTGATCTTAATGTTTTATTTCTTAGCTGTACTACACATACAAATCATAATATAATACTTTTTTTTCGCTTCAGTGTCTCTTTAAAAGGCGATTTTGGACAGCATACGTTTTGTTTAGGGGTAAAAAACGCATTTCTAAAAAAGTGCACCCATTCGCTTGCATTGCTGTGCAATTCTCAGCACGACACACAGAAATACATGCAAGTCAAGACAATGTTTCTCAAACAGACACAAACGCAATGTGAACATTATGGTGGCCGCTAACGATCCAACCTTCTTCATCCAATCTTACCATTTCTATGTAATATAAGGGACTGCTTATATTATCCGTTAAATATATTCACTCATTTTTACCCTTATACTATATAAAAAAAAGATTGTATTAGTAGTGGACACCTTTTGGCCTCATTCACACCTAAAATCGAAAACACAAGCGTTTTGCATTTTTGCACACTTTTTTCCCCCTCCTGGCGCTCCACTGCGCATTGCGTTTCTGGTAAAAGCGCTTTTCTTACCGCTTTTCCAGAGCGGTTTTGTAATTCACTCCCTGAGTCAGGAAGTGAACGCTTTATGAATGTATTTATTCTTAAAAACGCGAACGCAATTGCTGCACAAAGTGATTTTGTTACCGTTTTGCATTTTTCTTATACCTTTCATTATATGCCCCAAAAATGGTACAGGCACCACTTTGCCGGCCGCAAAGCGGGCGCAACGCCCTGATATGAACTTCCTCATAGAGATTCATTGCACAAGCGTTTATGGGCAATTTTGAAAATCGCCTGGACTTGAAAGAAAGGCAAAAACGCCCTTAGTGTGAATGAGCCCTTAGAATCAATGGAAACAGCTGTCCCTAGCAAAGTGCATAGTGCAATGTGCTGCGCAAAGTTTACTGCAACATCTCTAGTGTGAATGAGGCTATCAGTGAGGGATGCTATAGTCGGACTGGGTCTCCACTGGAGAAAAACTGTCAGTTGCACAGCTGAATATTAACTCTTTCAGGCAGAGAAAGAAGTGTAGCAATCATGTCACATGTCACTTAAGCTTCCCTTTAAGCACCACTGCACTACAGCAGACAGGCAATTGAAAAGTACAAAGGATTCATGTTCTTGCATAGACCTGTTCACATATATTCGCAGCACTACACATGTGATTGTGCTGGTATTCATGTGATGAATAGCATATATCTTCTCCCAGGCAGCCATGGAGTGGAGTGCCCGAGGCACATTTGATGTGTTTTTGAGCTCTGGAAAAGATGAAAATACCCTGGAGACTCCCGGCCTGATCTATTGAGTGATGTCTGGAGTGGAAAACTGCAAAAAGCCTGTGGCAGCCTTGGAGGACCTTAATATCCCACAAGCTCATGTTGACCCTGACCATAGTGGGTCTTCATCCGCAGTGGATGGCTCCCACCTGTTTTTGGCTTTATATGCAACATTGCTACTCTAGTGTTGTTAGGAGATATGGAATGCTGTCATTGCTACTCACTGGTTGCTAGGGGATATGGAATGCTGTCATTGCTACTCACTGGTTGCTAGGGGATACGGATTGCTGTTCTTGCCAATCACTGGTTGCTAGGGGATACGGTCCCACTCACTGATCACTGGGGCATATTGATTTGTTGTAAGGGACATATAAGTGGGCAGGGTTTTTATCATCTTTATGATGTACATTTTTGGCTCATCTCTTTGCAATATAATAGTTTTAACTGGTTTCCTAATTATGCTTTGTAAATCATCTCAATATCAAGAAGCTAATTCCAGAACATCAGGAGTCAGCAGCCTTACAGCTTTGATGTTACAGTAGAGTGGACTAGCACACAGCATTATGGGCAACTTTTCCTATCTGTTATCTTCCTTCTGTACCCCCTTGCTGTCTCCTCCCCTGTTTATTTCCAAACAGTAAACACCCAATTCTGTATAGAATCGTAAAGCCCAAATGCCTCCCTCCCAGTATGTGCCTTCCCCGAAAGGAGGGGGGGGGGTGTCAATCCCAGATGCATGCCCCCCCCACCTCCCCTGGTGTGTCGGTACAGTCTTGGGCAATGGCTTAGTGTGCTGTAACCACGCAGTGAATTAAGGTGCCCATACACTCGTCAGATTGGCAGCAGATAGATAAGAAATGCATCTGATGATCTATCTGATGCGTTTTTAGAACATTTTTTACCAGGATAGAATTCCAATAGATTTCAGTTTGAAATCTATTGAAATTCGATCTGATGGCATTTTTTTGCCATCAGATTTCCATTAAGGCCAATGCAAACTGATAAGCAATCTCATCAGATCGACCTAAATTTTCCACCCTGCCAGTTCGATGGAAATCCATCGAAATCGATCGAAATCGGCCATCGATCGGTCGATTGGCCAACCGATTTGCGATCGATCGATCGGGATCGATCGGTCGGCCAGAAAATCGGCTGAGTGTATGGGCCCCTTTACTCTGGTTTACTGCGGGCGGCTGGCTGCTGCAGTATTCAAAATCTGACCCTCATACTACATGGAGGTGGTAAAATGATCCATTCATTGTCCAATCAAAATTGAAGTGGTGCACCAGGCTTTAGTAGATGGTGTTTGTCATCTTGCAAGTCTTCCAGCCTGGCTAGTGGAGGGAGATTGGATTGAGTAGTAGTAGTGAAGAGAAGGAGGTAGAAGAAGGTTGTAGTCTGTGTTCTGGAATGTAGATAGCTAGAGTTTATGGACTATGCTCATGTTCTATTATCACTTTAAAGAGAACCTGTACTGAGTAAAATTATTTAAAATAAACACACGAGGTAACTTCAAATGAACATTACATAGTTACCTTGCCATCAGTTCCTCTCAGAAGCTCACCATTTTCTTCTGACAATAATCCCTTCCAGTTCTGACAAGATTTTGTCAGAACTGAAATATATAATTTGCTGTCAGTTATATATCAGCAGCTGTCAGTTATAGCTGAGAGGACAACTGATGTGCCCGGTAATGTCCATGTTTCCCTATGGCTCAAGTGGGCGATGTTACAGTTTAGCTGTGTGCTGACCAGAAAGCTGTTATGGGTAATGGCCATTTTCAAAATGGAGGGCTGAAAATGTCATTGATAGAAGTGGACAAACAGGACGCAGGAGAGGAGAAAGAAATTAAGCAGTAGACTACCTGGGAGGTACGTATGACTTATGTATGTTTATTTTGACTTTTAATTTTCAGTTCAGGTTTTCTTTAAGTATTTTGCTTAGTGTTGCATTTTGACGCAGTGCACAGCGCATGTAGATGTGGCACGAGGCCCAGTCAGCCCCTCCCCTTAGCTACTGGTGCTTGGAGATATAGCAGTCACAGCCACTAACCTCCCATCTCCTGCTCTGCGGATTGGTTTGAGAGGACTGTGGCAGGGAGAGTAGATGGAGGATGCACGGCAGTGTGGGATTTGGCATGCAGATTTTAAGGATGTGTTGTGGAGAGTTTGAAATGGAACATGGCCCGCCTTCTTCTCAGCCTCCTTCTTGACCTTCCCCATGGAAGGGAGCTGTGGCCCAGAGATTGAGGCATTGTCTGAACAGTGGGATCCAACACTGGTGCAAGGGAGAGACAAAAAGTCGAGGATATTTTTTCTGGCTGAACTTGATGGAGGGATGTCTCCGTTTTCTTTGTTATTTAACCAAATATGTGACTTGTAAGTATGAGAGCGTTTTAGCAGGTAGAAGGATACATACAGTAGAGGGAATTTAACAATTAAAAAAAATCATTCAATTGGACATTTTAGAGGAACTGTAACCAAGGATTGAACTTCGTCCCAATCAGTAGCTGATACCCCCTTTACCAGGAGAAATCTCTACCTTTTCTCAAATAGATCATCAGTGGTGAGGTGGGGGGATCTGTATGGCTGATAGTGTGGTGAAACCCCTCCCACAGTGTGATGTCACCTCAGCCTTGTTGCCTTGTGGGAAATAGCAGCAGTTTCCAACTGCCAAGCAACCAGTTACTAGTAGTGGCTAGTGGTGGCTGGATAGTGTAATGGTTAAGGGCTCTGCCTCTGACACAGGAGACCTGGGTTCGAATCTCGGCTCTGCCTGTTCAGCAAGCCAGCACCTATTCAGTAGGAGACCTTGGGCAAGACTCCCTAACGCTGCTACTGCCTATAGAGCACGTCCCAGTGGCTGCAGCTCTGGTGCTTTAAGTCCGCCAGGAGAAAAGCGCAATATAAATGTTCTGTGTTTGTCTGTTTTTTTAGCACCAACTGCCATGCAACCTCTATGCATATCTACAGTCGGATGCGAAACTTTGGGCAACCTTGTTAATCGTCATGATTTTCCTGTATAAATCGTTGGTTGTTACAATAAAAAATGTCAGTTAAATATATCATATAGGAGACACACACAGTGATATTTGAAAAGTGAAATGAAGTTTATTGGATTTACAGAAAGTGTGCAATAATTGTTTAAACAAAATTAGGCAGGTGCATAAACTTGGGCACCAGAAAAAAGAAATTAAATCAATATTTAGTACATCTTCTGTTTGCAGAAATTACAGCATATAAATGCTTCCTGTAGGTTCTAATGAGAGTCTGGATTCTGGTTGAAGGTATTTTGGGCCATTCCTGTTTACAAAAATCTCTAGTTTATTTAGGTTTGATGGCTTCCGAGCATAGACAGCTCTCTTTAACTCACACCACAGATTTCGTTTTTATTCAGGTCTGTGGACTGAGATGGCCAATCCAGAATGTTGTACTTGTTCCTCTGCATGAATGCCTTAGTGGATTTTGAGCAGTGTTTAGCATCGTTGTCTTGTTGAAAGATCCAGCCCCGGCACAGCTTTAGCTTTGTCACTGATTCCTGAACATTGGTCTCCAGAATCTGCTGATACTGAGTGGAATCCATGTATCCCTCAACTTTGACAAGATTCCCAGTCCCTGCACTGGCCACACAGCCCCACAGCATGATCGAACCACCACCATATTTTACTGTAGGTAGCAGGTGTTTTTCTTGGAATGCTGTGTTCTTTTTTCTTTATGCATAACGCCCCTTGTTATGCCTAAATAACTCAATTTTAGTTTCATCACTCCACAGCACCTTATTCCAAAATGAAGCTGGCATGTCCAAATGTGCTTTAGCATACCTCAAGCGGCTCTGTTTCTGCTGTGGGTGGAGAAAAGGCTTCTTCTGCATCACTCTCGTATACAGCATCTTCTTGTGTAAAGTGCGCTGAATGGCTAAATGATGCACAGTGACTCCATCTGCAGCAAGATGATGTTGTAGGTCTTTGGTGCTGGTCTGTGGGTTGACTGACTGTTCTCACCATTTGTCGCTTCTGTTTAGCCGAGATTTTTCTTGGTCTGCCACTTCGCGCCTTAACTTTAACTGAGCCTGTGGTCTCCATTTCTTCAATATGTTCCTAACTTTGGAAACAGACAACTGAAATCTCTGAGACCGCTTTCTGTATCCTTCCCCGAAACCATGATGGGGAACAATCTTTGTCTTCAGGACATTTAAGAGTTCTTTTAAGACCCCACGTTGCTACTCTTCAGAGAAAATTAAAAGAGGAGGGAAAGTTACAACTGACTCCCTTAAATACTCCTTCTCATAATTAGCCTATCGTATTGTTGGGGGTGTGGTTATAGATAATGACAGTCGGTGCTGTCTGTGTGTCTGCCAGTAGTAAAGATGATTACGTGCAGGCTGATTGTGGATCAAACCACATGAACAAATGACATGGCAAATATCAATCATTTCTTGATCGGTCTTCTATTTTTAAACTTCTCACTTTTCAATGTATTGATTTATTTTTTTCCCCATTTAGCTAAAGTTCCTCTTTAAGTAGCTATTGGGTTTAAGTCCTCCATCTCAAGTTTCCACAGGAAAGCAGAGTATTCTGACTCTGAGGTAGTGCGTTGAGATAGGTCATCATAAATGCATTTACAGACATGAGGTGACAGTAACCAGATCGAGCCTTTTTTCAGCCACATCTGGTGTCCTTTTCCTGCCTGTAGGTTCCCTGGGGGTGACTGCGACTGAGTGCTGTTGGCAAACTGTGTCCAACCGCTGCTATTTGTTGCGGATAATCCAGTGGTGCTGTGTGTGTGTGTTGGGCTCCCTCCTCTTAGCAGTAACAGGAATCCCTCAGTTGGGTCATGAGCCATGATAGTGGAGGCACAGGTGCCCTGATAGAAGGTTTACTTATACCTGAAATACGGCATATTCATGGCATTTCATAGAATCGGTTCATTTCTTCATATTATTATTATTATTAAAGGGGCACTACAGCAAAAAAACTGTAAAATTTAAAATATGTGCAAACATATACAAATAAGAAGTACATTTTTTCCAGAGTAAAATGAGCCATACATTACTTTTCTCCTATAATGCTGTCACTTACAGTAGGTAGTAAAAATCTGACAGAAGTGACAGGTTTTGGACTAGTCCATCTCTTCATAGGGGATTCTCAGCAAGGCTTTTATTCTTTAACCCTCCTGGCGGTCAATTAAAACCGCCAGGGGGCAGCTCAGCACTATTTCTTTTTAAAAAAATTTTCATCATGTAGCTAGCCTAGTGCAAGCTACATGACAGCCGCTGAGCTGCGGCATTCCCCTACCCACTCCGATCGCCTCCGGTCGCCATGGCGACATCGTGACGTCAAAGGGAGTCCCGATCCACCCCTCAGCGCTGCCTGGCACTGATTGGCCAGGCAGCACACGGGGTCTGGGGGGGCGGCGTTGCGCGGAGGATAGCGGCAAATCGGCGCGGAGCGGCGGCGATCGGACACTGCACGTAGCTAGCAAAGTGCTAGCTGCGTGTAATAAAAAAAATTGTGCAAATTGGCCCATCAGTGCCTGAAAAATCCTCCTGCGTGGCATAGCCCAAGCTGAGCTCGGGCTTACCGCCAGGAAGGTTAAAAAGACATTCCCAAAAAAGGATTTAAACAATGATGCTGGCCAGCTTCCCTGCTCCCTACACAGTTTTGGGCAGTTGGACAGAGCAACTGCCATTCACTAAGTGCTTTTGAAAATAAATATATCCCTGAGAATCCCCTATAAAGAGATGGACTAGTCCAAAACCTGTCACTTCTGCCAGATTTCTACTACCTACTGTAAGTGACAGCAACATCGGAGAAAAGTAATTTATGGCTCATTTTACTGTATAAGTGTACTTCTTATTTGAATGTGTTTGCACATATTTTAAATTTTACAGTTTTTCACTGTAGTGCCCCTTTAAATTAAAGATTTGCCTTCTTAAAACAGAAGGTATTTGTAAGAATTCAGCTTTAAGTGAACAATTGTGGTTACCCACAATGCACCGTTTCTGAGTATGCGAATGATCTCTTTATGCCCCTGAAGCCAGGCTTGCATCCAGAACGACTCAGAAAGCGCTTATAGTGTGGCTGAGCCCTAACTGTCCCTAGGAGGAGCTCACAATCTAATCCACCATCATCATATGTCCATCTAGGGCAGGGGTGTCAAACTCAATCACTTAAAGCGCACCCAAATTAAAAATACAAGATTTCAGAAATAAAATCTATTTTCTAACTTATGATATTAAATAGCAGCCTTTTTTCAGCTGCATGATGACAAATATAAAATATTTTACATTTATTGGAGGAACCCCTCCCTTCCTTTCATATTGCCGGGACAGAATTCAGCAGACTGGTGGAGGAGATAAAAACAAAAACCAAACACAGGCTGCGACTGATGATGTCACAGGGGAGGCGATCTCCGCTTGTGTGAGATTTCACATAGACGACGCCCCTGTGAGGGAGGGTAGCTGATGACAAACACACCCATGATCTAAAACCTCCTACTAAGCTCAGAAGTAATGTCTGCCACCTGTATAACCCTAGTTATGGAAAGAGAAGGGTGAAAAGCATGCACTGAAATGCTCATGAGCTTGAAGGAGTGTTTATTTATCTTTGTATGTGTCAGAGTGGTGCAACTAAATATTTTTAATTAAAAAAAATGTTTGGTTTGGGTCCGCTTTAACCTCTCTGGCATTCAATTTCCCCAGGATTTCTGTGCAAAAAGTGATCCAATTAATTTTCATAACCTTTTTTTCCTGTAACTTGCCAAAATGTGTCAAGCAACGGTCTAGTATACAGTGCAGGAGAGTATTAACGTGTATGCACATCAATACTGTTCACAGCATGTTTAGTATTGACGTGTACAACCGTCAGTACCACTTCAGAGGTTAAGGGGCCAAAATCTTATAAGTCGCTGGTCATTTACCTGGATAGGTATAAAGGGACCCAACACTGGATCCCCACTTCATAATTGCTTTAACCCTTTAGCAGCCAATTTATTTAGAGGCTTGCAAGAGCTCCTGGCCAATTTTTTTTTTTAGCACATTTTTTATTTCTTATTTGTTACATTTGCTTGTTACTAAATAGTACTGCTGTAATGTGTATTTATGGCCACTTGCCCACAGGGGGCAGCGTGATACAATAACAGAGGACTTCTGTTTTCAGTTTGTGTGTTTTCTGCTACTAGAAAGACATCAAATCATTCCAAGAATTTACAGCACAACGAGTTCTGCTGACTGAGGTCAAAGGCAGTACACTTATCTCAAACGAGGTAACTTTATTGAAGCTGCCAACAGGTTAAGTAGTAGGAGGCATTCCTCTGTGGGGAAATACAATAGCAAGTGTCCAAAAAAAATCCAAGACATCCATTTGCTGAACCCTAATCAGGATCAGCTGCGTAGGAGGTGTGAGGTTTTGTGTGCGGCAGTACAGACATCATAACAACCATCGTGCATCTCTATAGATCGTCTTGCGCCATCTACAGCTATTTGACTTTTGTAGCGGAGGCTGATCTCCCACGAGTACCGTTTGATAATACAATTGTGTACATTTTTTGAACAATGCCATTTTGATAGACGATCAAGCGTTCCCAGCGAGCACAGCGCACTACAGGCTACACGCTAGTCCTCTCTGTACTCACCTACACCCATAGATTTCCTTTAAACATTGACAGACATTATTGCACATGAATAATTTAAAATGGATTTCATTCTGCAGAGCTATCAGAGTCAAGCATATTCATTTGTGCTAATATTATTTGTCCCATGGGCTCAGATTCTTTATGAAAGCCATTGATTGGCTGAGTTTAGTGGCAAAATCAATAACAAATTAAGTACCGGACAGATTTCCCTGAATGTGTCCAGGATGGAGGACATGTATTGGTATTAGAGCTCTATCTGCCCAGGTATCTGGAGATGTTTGAATATTATTATTATTATTATTTATTGCATTTTTATAGAACCAACATATTACGCAGCGCTGTACAATACGTAAGATTACAGTCAGACAATGATTACAGGGGTGACAGGCAACACAGAGCAATCAGATACACAAAACAATGCAGGAAATAACAATAACAATGCCAGATCAAACACTGGGATGGTTGTCCCAGTAATACAAGTTCACATTATTCTGGGTAGAATGCACAATCGAGTATGATACACATGGGGGGGGGGTGCTTCCAGGGCTTGATTTAAGGTGTTGAAGGAGGGGGCAAGAGTGATGGGCAGTGGGAGGGTTCCATAGTATGAGGGCAGCGCTAGTTAAGTCCTGTAGTCGTGCATGGGAGTGCGAGATGGGTGGTTAGGAGAAGGTTGGAGGAGTGAAGTGGGAGGCGAGATGTGTATCTGCTGCCCAGGTGTAACGGTTGTGGGATAATCTCCACGATCAGCGCACAACGTGTACGCTGACACTGAGGAGATCTCCCACAAGCGCTCAGACAGAGGACCCCAGTTATGGTGCAAATACACCTGTGGAGGAACAGACCAGCCAGCAGGAGGAGCTGTGGAGCACAGCGGAGAAACACTCTAAATGAAGCCACCGATGTAGTGCGAACGCACTGGTGAAGGAAAGGATAGGCTGACAGGATGAATGCTTACTAATCATAGTCACTCCCAGTGACAGTAAGCATTCATAACAGGGCAGACTAAAAGGACTGACAGAAAAGAGGCAAAGGCAAGACCAGGCAGAGCAAGAGACCAGCAAGGAAAATAACAAACACGCTACTATGCATAAATATTGGCAATGAACCAATATTTAACGCAAGTACTATCAAAATAACAAACGCTAACTAAACACGGTCTCCGCACGTTAAGCGCAACAGAGACAAGCGCGTTTGATGTATGGTCACCGCACATTAAGCGCAACAATGACAAAGCGTACCAACTGACTAACAGATGAACACGGAAAATACAAACAGACAGATAACAGAAACGCTTGCTAATCGGTTGCTTTACCTCAGGCAACAGCAAGCATTAGCTCCAGACAGACAGACAAACAGATAACAGGAACAGGTCAGATAGGATCCACTACTATTCCGCAAGAGTGAGTGCGATCCGTACACAGGAACAGGACTGATAGGATCCACTGCTCTTCCGCAAGAGCTAGTGCGATCCGCGCGGCAAGACAAACAGAATGAACGCTTGTGTAGCAAGCGTTCACAAACAAGACAGGCAGGAACGAAGTAGCCAATCGCAACCGCAGCGATGGCTTCCTTCGCAAAACAGGACTGGAAGGATCCACTGTTCTACCGCAAGAACTAGTGTGATCCACACGGCAAGACAGACAGAATGAAAGCTTGCACAGCAAGCATTCATAAACAAGACAGGCAGGAACGAAGTAGCCAATCGCAACCGCAGTGATGGTTTCCTTCGCAAAACAGGACTGGAAGGATCCACTTCTCTACCGCAAGAGCTAATGCGATCCACACGGTAACACAGAATCGGGGACAGGGGTCCAGTTGCAGCAGCCAGACAAGCTAAGACTGAAACTATGTTGGACCAGGAACACAGCAGTAAGCAACTCTTTATGCTGAGGTCATCCAGAGGGAGTGGACATGCAAATTCCCACACAGGTGAATGGTAATCAATCACAGGCTGACAGCAGAGAAAGGCAGACAAAACTAGGCCATTTGCATGAAAAGACATCAGGAATTGCTTGGCTGCAGTACAATTGCAGCCAGCAATACATGCTGCAGAGGAGATCCTAACACCAGGTCAGAGATGTAGGTCAGGGAGGACTTGTGTATAGATTTGTAGAATAGAAGAGTTGAGGAGGACCTGTTGTGCATCTCCACAATCCTTGCTGCAGCAAGAAGACAATCATTTGCAACAACATGTGGTTACTGTCACACGTCCTTCTTAAGAGACGTCAGCTGTGAAATCCCTCCCCTTTCCTTGTGTATAACCTGCTCATTGTAAAAGCTCCACAAACCTGCATTATGCAGAGTGACTCAAACATCACGCCGCCAATGGATTATAGCACTTTTATAGTTAAATGTTGTAGTGTCTTTAGATAGGGCATTAAATATGAATAATATTTGTAGTTGACACCTATTAAAGTATACCTGAGGTGACTTGATGCAATAGATATGTGTATGTACAGTGGCAAGCATACAAATAACTGAAAGAGTTAAACATTCAGGGATGCATATGACAGTTTCTCTTCAGTTTGGACCCAGTCTATAGGCCAGGGGCGCCCTCACTTTTTCGGCTTTTGAACTAATTTAAAAATGTAGAAAAAAGTAAAAATGATCTACTGATGTACAATTTTAGGAGCACAATTATATATACAGAATGGAAAATGTAGTGTGATCGGGATCTACCAGTCCTTCCTTCCCGATCTACCGGTAGATCACAATCTACCCAATGGGCACTTCTGCTACAGACTATAGCGTAATCCTCACTGATAATCAGAATCAGAATAATCAATGAGTGCGTTGTTAAAGACCAGTGAAGGAAATGTTAGGGGGGCACAGGGGGAGGGGAGGGGAAAGGTGAAGAGAGTTCAGGAGGTTGACAGCTGAGGGGAAAACTGTTCCTATGCCTAGAGGTCCTGATGGAGATTCCTTGAAAGATTCCTTCCTTCAACCCGATGGGAGCCGACCGTAGAAGCAGTGGCCTGACTGAATAAGCGGCTGCCTGAGGAATTATAGCCATAAAGCTCTTGCTTGGCAGAGAACAGGTGCTGAGTGCATGTGTTCTGTAATAAAGTGTTCCTGGACATGTTACATCACAACGCATGGAAATAGTTTCTGTACATTGGTACAGTACAGTTCAGTGCTTCGGCACGTGCGCCCCGTCACACTCCCATAGCTGTCGTGCTTCCGGGGCCATGCATGCGTAACAATCCTGAGAAATAAGTCTCAGGATTTATACATACCTGCGGTTTTCTCCAGCCCCCTTGTCATTTCCCCGGACCGCTTCAGTCCCCTGCTGGACGTCTGGATGAGTACTGGGGGCTGGAGGCGCTGGAGGAAATCCCAGGTATGTATAAATCCTAAGACTTATTTCTTCTCAGGTATTGCACTCAACTATTTGCGCATTGACTACAGCCTACAAGTCAAAACAGCAGCATGGGCTGAGCTTTGCAAGTAGGCAGTAGCTACGTCATCCCTTTGGACAATTGGCCACTATAAACCTAAATGATAGAGTGAGAGAAAGTTTACTCTGGAACAAGCTTCATCTCAGATCACCAAGCATGTTGTGTCACATGACCACCATCGCCTACGCTGACTAGCCTCCACTCCAGTCACTGACTAAGGACTGAATATGCATGGTGCAGTACGGCAAAAGAGGTGTGGTACCAACAAGCATCTACATGTTAGAAGACCATACTGTGTTTGTTTTAGGAGTGTGGGATGACACTTGAGGGTTGTACTTTCAACCACCAAGATTCTGAGAGAGCCCAAGAGCCCAATGGTGCAGTATCATTTGGACATGTTGATTATAGTAGAGTAGTAAATTAAACTCACAAGGGTGGGTTGCACTCCTTAACCACCGTCAGAGCTTGCAGGAAATTAAACCGTTCCCATTCTGTATCCCAGATCTGCTGTGCAGGTGCTGGTTGGTTGCTCTCCTCTGATTATTGAAACACTATCCCGAAGGGTTGGACTAATACTAAAAAGGACTGTAGGAGGCGCTCTGTAAGTGCTTAGTATCTAAATTATGACTATATTTAGGAGTAGTTTGATCTTATCTCCATCAATGAACAAACTGCAAAAGGTAGATATAAAATTTAATGATGCACTAAAGACAACTCGTTTCACGGGTACTGGCCCGCTTCCTTAGGTCAATCAAAAGTGCCTAAGTCTGCAGCAGTCACAATTGAGGGCGGCTTGTTCATTGATAGGGGGAGATCGAACTACTAAATATATTCAAATATATTATATTGCAGTCTTGACAACTTGAGAAAGAGCGATGGACACTCGAAACAGCGGTCTTTCATTGTGTTGGCTGCTTTTAACCATATGTGACCAATAAAAGACATTATATCCAATCTCCAATCTTCACCTCCCACCCCCTCCCAACCAGCTCCTCCTCCACCCTATCCTCCCCTCACATCCTTCACTCCTACTACCACCGAGGAAGTCAACCACCTACTGCAGACTTCCCATACCACTACTTCCCCCCTTGACCCCATCCCTTCTGATTTACTCCAGCCTCACTTCACGGAATTGGCCCCAGTCCTCACTACCCTGTTCAACCTCTCCCTATCCACAGGCACCTTCCCCTCAGACTTCAAGCAGGCCACTGTACTACCCCTGCTCTAGAAACCCTCACTCGACCCCTCGCTACCCTCCAACTACCGTCCTATCTCGCTCCTCCCCTTTGCCTCAAAAGTCCTTGAGCGTCTGGTTCACAAACGCCTGACCCAGTACCTCAATGCCAACTCACTGCTAGACCCACTCCAATCTGGATTTCGGCCTGCCCACTCAACCGAAACTGCTCTCACCAAAGTGGTCAACGACCTTGCCTTAGCTAAAGCTGAAGGTAAATACTCCATTCTCCTACTCCTTGACCTGTCAGCAGCTTTTGACACAGTAGATCATGGCATACTCCTCCAGTCCCTCCAGTCCTTGGGCATTCACGATCTCGCCCTGTCCTGGCTTTCATCCTACCTCTCCAACCGCTCCTTCACGACCACCTTCAATGAGTCCTCGTCCACCCCCAACTACCTCTCGGTGGGAGTCCCCCAAGGTTCGGTCCTTGGCCCCCTACTGTTCACCCTATACACATCCTCCATTGGCAAGGTTATCTCCTCCATGGGTTTTAACTATCATCTGTATGCAGATGACACCCAGATCTACCTCCACACCCCTGACATATCCACCACTACCATGGACAAGGTCTCCTCCTGTCTATCAGCCATCTCCTCCTGGATGTCCGCTAGGTTCCTGAAACTAAATCTAGACAAAGCGGGATTTATGATCTTCCCACCCCGGCCATCCACGAACCTCCCAGATGTGCATGTCACTGTTAACCACACTACCATTCGCCCTACCTCTCAAGCCCGCTGTCTGGGTGTCACCCTGGACTCCGCACTCTCCTTCACTTCCCACATCCAAAACCTCACAAAGTCCTGCAACTTCCACCTTCGTAACATCTGTAAAATTCGCCCTTTCCTGACCTCTGCCACCACCAAACTCCTCATCCATGCCCTCATAATTTCCCGCCTTGACTACTGCAATGCCCTGCTGTCTGGTCTCCCTATGACCCGAACAGCCCCACTGCAGTCCATCATGAATGCGGCAGCCAGAATTATCCACTGCTCCCATCGCTCCACCACGGCAGATCCCCTCCAAGAATCCCTCCACTGGCTTCCTATCCAGTCCAGAATCAGATTCAAGATACTGTGTCTGACCTACAAATCTGTCCACAAAACCTGTCCAATCTACATTTCCGATCTTACTCAGAGGTACACACCTAGCCGCTCACTCCGCTCTTCCAATGAACTTCGCCTAACCGCCCCCCGCATCACCCAGTCCCATGCACGCCTCCAGGACTTCTCAAGAGCTGCTCCAACACTATGGAACTCCCTACCTCCACCCATTAGGGCAGCCCCCTCCTTCAACATCTTCAAGAAAGCCCTCAAAACTCACCTTTTCACTCTGGCCTACTACCCCTCACAAGTACTCTAAACCTACAGCTGAACTCTGGTCCCCTACCGTTCGTGTCCTTACCTCTCCCTCTAGATTGTAAGCCTTTGGGCAGGGTCCTCCTCCTTTTGTGTCCTACCTGATCTTGCACCTCCATTACTGTGAACCCATGGTATGCATCTGAGTGAACCTAACTTGCCTAATCTCCATGCTCCATCCAGTGACTGACTAAGCATTACCTGGTACTCATACTATGGTGTGTGATCTGGTTTTCTTGTATTCCTGTATTGCCATATTGCTGTATGTCACCCCTAAATATTGTCTGTAACCTAAATTAATGTTCAGCGCTGCGTAATATGTTGGCGCTTTATAAATACAATAAATAAATATTTACTACTGTGGTGCCTGCCCCACTTTGGATTTCATATGTGATGGCTCCAGTGGTGTGGAACGCTGCTTGCTTGGGTACACCTTTCTCTTGTTCATGGGTGCTGTCCCACCCCTTATCTTGGTTTACTAAATATATTCATATCTTAGATACTAAGCACTTTCAGGGCACCTCCTACAGTCCATTTTACTACTACGGTTTCACTGAGTATTTGTGCAGAGATATTTTTATTCCCTGCTGCCCCGAGACTATTAAACGCTGACTTTTGTATCTTTAATTAGACTGGAAAATTTCATACATCTGCGCTTTGGGAACCCCTGTCAGCCTGGTAGATTCAATCACATCACTGGCATCCTCAAGCCAGCACACAATTGATTTTTTTTTTTTTGCAGGATTCTGTTCTGATTTAGCTTCAGGGACAAAGATGGGTTCATCCGTCAGCTGATTCAGCCCGGCATCTTGGGGGAGAAGGCTTTTTACAGAACATTCGTAAAAAAAAATTAAGTAAATAAATACATTTAAATATTACGGTATATAGAGTTGCCACAGATGAATGGAGCATTGTAATGAGCGGGAATCAGGATGTATTCAATCATTCAATCCGCGTGCCGAGTGTAAAACGGCAAACATATGGGCTGGACTTTAAAAGCCCAGTTTTGTTTGCATACAGGAACTTTGGTAAGCGACTAATTTATTACAAATACAGATGGAGCCCATTGGTACATGAAAAAAACAGGCTGCTGGCATTTTAATAAACATGAAGGAAAAATAAACCTAGAGTCTATGGAAAATGATATTATTTCACTTACTACCTACTAACACCACACACACAAAAACAATAGAAAAATTGGAGTGGGAGATGTGTGTGTATGTATATATATATATATATATATATATATATATATGTATATATGTATGTATATATATATATATATATATATATATATGTATATATATATATGTATGTATATATATATATATATATATATATATATATATATATATATATATATGTGTGTACATATATATGTGTATATATATATATATATATGTATATATATATATATATATATATATATGTGTATATATATATATATATATATATATGTGTATATATATGTATATATATATATATATATATATATATATATATATACATATACATATATATATATATACTGTATACACATACAAGTTAAGATATACAGAATTTAATTTGCAATTTAATGTATACTTGTAATTCAATACATGTAGAGATTCTTATCAAAACTCTTTAAGCAGTAAATGCTATTAATGTACTCGAATTAGAGGTGATTAGCTATGCAAACAACAAGCATCTAATATATTGTTTAAAGCAAATGCCCAGTTAAACCCTTTAAATTTCTGGCTTTAATCCACGGAATTGAATACCGTATTTGTGTGTGTGTGTGTGTGTGTGTATGTGTATGTATGCATATGTACGTGTGTGTGTGTTTGTGTATGTGTATATGTATGTATATATATATATATATATATATATATATATATATATATATATATATATATATATATATATATATAAAATCTCCTACCTAATAAAACCCTAATGTCTCTGCGTCCGTGTCCCTGCGTGCTTCTTCGCATGTGCCGCAGGGACAGCCGTTGGACTGGAGCAGGACAGTCTATAGAGAACTGGGTATTCTACACTTTGCCTGAACGACTTCAGGCCTTCTATAGAATGCCTAGGCAAAGTACGTAACGAAACAAACATTTCATACTTTGCCTAATCGCTTCAGGCATTCTATAGAATGCCTAGAGTTAAAAGCATGTCAAGGGTTAGAGAGCAGTGATGTGGTTCTATCTATTGGCCTCTGAAGAAGCTTTTGTTCCAAGCGAAACAGCTGTCAGGCCTTCCCTCATCCCCACTGTACACCCTCATGTGTCGCCACACCATGGATTAAAGGTACCCACCTTGCAACAGCAGTGCCTCTGCCTTCTTTTGTATTGAGCAGTGCATGTGATATAGTCAGGAATTTGAGAGAACAGGAGATGTTTGTGAGAAATTTTGTAGGTTGTGTGTAGAGGATTTGGTTTGGTTGGTATCTGGAAATGAAGATCTCTACAATCGTCAAAACAGATTGTTGAGAGCCTTTCTGTGGTTAGTTTGACATTGGAACATGATTTCAGTGATCATTGGCTATCGAGATGGCCAATGAGATGCGAATAATTTTAAACCAATGAAAATTTGATGACATTTATGTAAACTCTTGCAGTTTGGAAGTGGACTAATCAAATGCAGTAGCTGATGTGACAATTATCCTCAATGTGCTGTCAAATGTGCTACATTAACCCCCCTGGCAGTATGATTATTTCTGGATTTTAGGTTCTAAAAGCGGTGCAATATTTTCCACACTTAGGCCATAAAAGCAGGATAAAAGATCATACCACCTTGAGATCTGCAATTCTCCCTCCGTCCTCTGGGTGGTGTTGTAGCCCTATAGTGAGATCGCCGTCTGTCGTCATGAAGACAAACGGTGATCTCACCCGAAGGATCAAGAGCCTTTAAGGATCGGAAGAAAAATGGCTGCCAGTGTCTGGATACCAGGAGAGGTAAGTTGAAATGTCTGCTGCACTTTGTCTGCATATCTCCTGGCGGCTACCCTTGAGTCAGGCTCGGGATTACCACTCCTTGCTTCTTTTTTCCACTCTGAGCTGGACTTGAGGTTACCGGCAAGGAACTTAAGTCATTACCCCAGCTGATTTACTACTTCTCTTCTTCCTGCAAATTGCTGGACAATTGTGGTCTCTTTCTGTCTTCATGTTTCTGGAGTCCCAGTAAAAGAGAACCCGAGGCTGATATATTGAAATCTTAATAAGACACAGATGCATGTCCTGTATACAATGACATGCCTCTGTGTCATTCTAGATTGGCCCCAGCCCCCTCCGTGCTCTGCTGCCCCCCCCCCCCCCCCCCAATATACCGCCAGGCTAGCGACATGCAAATTGTCGCTAGCCTGCTTTTTACATGCTCTTGTCAATCAGCTTGTTCTGAATAGCATGGCTCCCCTCGCCGCTTGCCGTCTCTGCTAGCTTCTTCCAATCGGAAGCTAAGCCACGACCCAGGAAGCGTGTATTCAAACAAACAAACAAACACAGAACATTTATATTGCGCTTTTCTCCTGGCGGACTCAAAGCGCCAGAGCTGCAGCCACTAGGGTGCGCTCTACAGGCAGTAGCAGTGTTAGGGAGACTTGCCCAGGATCTCCTACTGAATAGGTGCTGGCTTACTGAACAGGCAGAGCCGAGATTCGAACCCTGGTCTCCTGTGTCAGAGGCAGAGCCCTTAACCATTATACTATCCAGCCACTACAGCAACTACTATTCAGCATCAGTACGTGCTCTACTTGATTCATGCTTCTTGATCTAGCTTGTCCATATTGACCTTTACTTGTCAACTATTCTCCATCTTATCAGCTTTGACTTTAGCTTGATACCTGCCTGGACCCCGGCTTACCTACCATTATCTGTCTGCCACCTGTCTAGCTTGTCCATGACCGATGATGCGTCTAAAGCTTACTAGTCCTTAAAAAGTGAGTCCCTGCCATGTCCATGTCTATGGATAACATTAATGTGGAGCAATGCAGACCCCAATGTAAATATCCTGCTTTTGTGTGCAGAGCAGGGACAAGGTCCTCCAGCACCCAAGGCTGAGACACCAAAGTGCGCCCCTCTATCCCTCCCACCCCAGCCGTCACACACTGATTGCTATTAGACTAAGAGGGCCACAGGGCCCACAACCTCCCCAACACCTTAATCTCTAGTTATTTGGCTTGCAGTCACTACTATGTATCCCCTTTTCTTATTTATTTCTGCTTCATGCACAATTAGGAATGACAGCTGAATGAATTGTGCGCCCCCTCCTACACTGCGCCCTGAGGCTGGAGCCTCTCCAGCCTATGCCTCGGCCCGGCCCTGTTTGTGTGTAGCCTAGCAACCAGACTTCACTGCAGTGTTTAAATAGAATTTGGTTTTGTGGCTGACAATCCCGCTTTAATTTTTTACCCCAATAGTTGTTCTTTGAGCACACGTACATTTATTTTCAGCAGGTGCTAGAGGGGTGTTTGTTACCACAAACATTTCAAATTGACCCTTGGCACAGGGCACTGTATCTACATGAACATGAGAAGTAGGCATGGTTTTAAATTGGAATTACAGTCTGGTATAACAATAAAAATCTCCTAACTCCATATTGCCCCTATTTGTATCCTGCCTGCTTGTGGCTCTTTGGAATGTCATCTATGTATAAAAAACAAAACAAAACAGTTCCTACTAGGTCACTTGTGCAATTGTTGGTAGCAGCAGGTATTTGCATTTTATTTAATTTCCAGGGAGGTAAGGTGATATGGAACTAATGCTGGGAATACAAGAGTTTTTTTCCGACAGGTCCGATCTGATTTCGATTGTTTTTCTGATTGATTTTCTGATCAATTCTATACAAATTGATCAGAAAAAAAGCAACAGAAAATCAGACCGGACCTGTCTGAAATTATTTATCGAGCCTGTCGAAGAAACTAATTGGACCTGATTCACAAAGCTTTTCTAAATCATCATCATCTAAATTATCTTACCTTATTTATTAACTCCCAATTGCTCTCTAAATGACTTAACTCATGATTTAGCTCTCCTTATCTAACTTAAATCACGGTTTAGCTCTCCTTATTTGCCATAGCTCATGGTTTAGCTCTCCTTATTTGACATTACTCATGGTTTAGCTCTCCTTATTTGACATAACTCATGATTTAGCTCTCCTTATTTGACAGAACTCATGATTTAGCTCTCCTTATATGACATAACTCCTGGTTTAGCTCTCCTTATCTGTTTATCTCAGGCATTAGCACTCCTTACAGTTCAGATGAAAAATAAATAACCTTTGTGAATCAAACCCATTGTGTATTCCCAGCATAAAAAAGAATGGGAAAAAGGGAATCAGTGCAGCTGTCACTATCAGCCATGCTGATAACCTTCCTCTTTTACTTACTTCTCTTCTCCTCCCTGCAGTGTGATCACCAGGTAAAGTTTCAGGGAACGTCAAAGGGGAGGTGTTTTTTTTTCACTATCCAGGAAATTTCTTGATAACAAGATTATTTTCTCAGTCTTTCTAATAGTGCAGCAAATACAGTCAAGCAGAGGGGGAATGATGATTGCAATTCTACTTCAAAGTGGACCTGAGCTCTTGCATAGGACAGAACAAAAACAGAGAAATGCACCCTGTACGTATTTAGAGAGTTTATCCTGTCTATTTCCCTCTCATCTGTGACTAATCACCAGTGTAATTTGATCCCTCAGCTGTGTCAGCTGGTTGCCTTAGCAGAGCAGCTAATTTGTAAACACCGGATGTTAACACTATGTCTGCTTCCATGGAAACAGGAAGTAGACACACTGCATGGTTATTGCAGGATTTGTTTGAGCTGTAACAAAGAAATGCTTTAAAGGGACACTTAAGTCAAACAAAAAAAATGAGTTTTACTCACCTAGGGCTTCCAATAGCCCTCTGCAGCTGTCCGGTACCCTTGCCGTCTCCCTCTGATCCTCCTGGCCCCGCCGGTAGCCACTTCCTGTTTCGGTGACAGGAGCTGACAGGCTGGGGACGCGAGTGATTCTTTGCGTTCCCAGACACATTAGCACCCTCTATGCTGCTATATGGTATATGATATATGCTATAGCAGCATAGATGGCGCTATTGTGGCCAGGAACGCGAAGAATCACTCGCGTCCCCAGTCTGTCAGCTCCTGTCACCGAAACAGGAAGTGGCTGCCGGTGGGGCCTGGAGGATCGGAGGGAGACGACGAGGGCACCGGACAGCTGCAGGGGGCTATTGGAAGCCCCAGGTGAGTAAAACTCATTTTTTTTTTGTTTGACTTAAGTGTCCCTTTAAGTTTAGACATGAAAAGAGGGTTTTCGGTGTAGTGCACTGTGTGAAAGGTAAGGTTCAGGCTGATCAGGACGGATTCAGCAGAATGGACAAGAGCCCAGTGGTTTATTAGGCATCACACAGATCCACAACAGTTCAGAAGTCATTCTGCAGAAAGCCACACAGCTCCACTACAAATGCAAGCAGTACTTTGTGATTTCCAACAGTTGAATATCTTCAAAGCTTTTCACACACCAGCAGTGGATCAAATGTCAGCGATGGGAGCTGCTTCCAGCCTTAGAACCTGTTATATTACCCCGTTATACCTCTTCCCTCGCTGGAGACATGTCCTCTCAGTAGCTACAAAGGTTCTGGGAAAGGAATTTTTGGAATATCTTGAAATGTGGGAGTCAAATTCAGCTGATGTACTACAAATGCTCAATAACATTGAGTTCAGGGGACTGAGCTAGCCATAGAAGCATGTTAAACTCTGATTGATGTTCCTCAAACCAATTTGAGACTGATCGAGCATGGTGGCAACTGCAACGGCCCACAACAGGCATCTTTTCCTATTTTTCTGGGATACCAAAGGCACTCTTAAAGTCTCCTGCTGCTAAAGCCCATCCTTCAGTCTCTCTTGTTGTGCGTTGGGATATTCTTTGTGATGCTCCTGCATTGACTTCAGCTGTAATTTGTTGTGTTAGCCCTCTGTGGCTGCGGACTTTGCATGTTACTCTCTTTTCACTTCTCTAACTGCCACTTTCTAAACACCCGAGACACTATTGGGTGAGAAAATCCTAAAAAAAAGTCTTCATTTCAGAGGTGTTAGCAAAGCTCTTGCACTGACGATCATTCCTCGTTCACAGTCACTTGTGAGTAACTTGAGCAGAGCACTCTGCCCTCCATGTTGCAGAGAATGGGGGGTACAGACACAGCAGGAAGCCAGCTGGCAAGTGCAGGATCACTAGTGCACGATCCTTACGCTCCTCTGCCAGTAACAAAACCTGCTCTACCATCCATTCTGCTCCACTGACTCGCATATAAACTGAGGGGTTAACTTTTCAGCATGTTTTGTGCTTTAGAATTAGGCTTATACGCGAGTATATAAAGTAGTTTCCATGGCTCTAGGTAATTCCTCTAGAGGAACCTAGAAGCTCCAGTGTGCTGAGAGGTGGCTGTGACGGGTTTGTGAACTCTCTTTCACCATTCTGGAGCTGTGCTGATGTCACCGACCCCAGTGTATACCCTGGCAGTCCCATCCAGCCTGCCCATCCAGCTCTCTAAACTTCAGGGGCCGTGACATCAATTGAGCTCCAGAATGGTGAGCATAGATAGGCCGGACAGGGGAAGGGGAAAAAGGTGATGGCTGGGCTTGCCAGCGAGCAGGGCAGCAAGCACACTAGCAATGCAGTTTGGCAGGAGAATCCAGGTTCTTGTTGGGATTTGTGGATTCTTTAGAGTGCCCAGGGACGGATCTAGACCAAGTTGCCCCAAGGTTGCGCCTGGGGCAAGGTCAGGTTTTGGCGCCTAAACTGCCATTCCCCATCCAAATTTTGCTGCCTTTTTAAGAATTCAGCAAACTGCGCCTGGGGCAAGAGACCTGCTTGCCTCCCCCCCCTAGATCCGTCCCTGAGAGTGCCGGAACTTCTGTGTGCATAGGCTTCCAAATGTAAATCCGTCCCTATGCTTACTGGTGGGGGGTAGATTTTGTCGTCGACTTGTAATATTGTAGGAACAGCAAAAGGTAGATGCGCAAAAGTTAGGCCTTTACCGTATAAACTCTTTAGCAGCCAATTTATTTAGAGGCTTACAAGTGCTCCAGGACAATTTATTTTATCACATTTTTTTTATTTCTTATTTGTTACATTTCCTTTGCTTCTAATTAGTACTGCTGTAATGTATATTTATGGTCACTTGTCACTAGGGGGCAGTGTGAGACAGCAACAGAGGACTTATGCTATCCGTTTCTATATTTTCTGCTAGTAGAGAAAGAGCTCAAAGCATTCCAAGAATTTACAGCACGAGTTCTTCTGCCGAATGAGGACAACAGCAGTGTACTTATCTCAAACGAGATAACGCTATTGAAGCTACTACTGGGTTAAGGATGTATGAGAATTGTGTCTATAGAACCAAATTGGTGGTAAATGATATAATAATAGAGGTAGATGAGGGTTAATAGCTCTAGAGAAAAGAAGACCCTTGTACATGTAAGGTGATTAGGGATGAGCGTAATGAACTAATTACGAATTACCGAAATTTCGCGAAATTACTACAATTACGATTTTAGCAGTAATCGAAATTTCGTAATTTTCGCAAATTTTCGTAATTACGATTACGAAATTTAGTATTTTAAAGTTTGCAAAGGTTTCTATCCCTCTAGATGCCTAAAATGAATAACCAACCTCCTCCTCCTCCCTCTCTCTCTCTCTCTCTCTCTCTCTCTCTCTCTCTCTCTCCAGAGATTTGTAGTATTTCAAAACCATACTCACATTCATGACATGTCCAGGGATCAAACCCAGGCCAACCACATGGAAGACAGCTATGCTCACCACCATACCACCAAACACACACTAAATAGACTGCTAACCTAAATCTTACTTGTAGACAGTCATATGAGACACATGCTGGGTGCAGGGCTTTGTGATTGGACCATGCGATAGAGTGAGGTGCAAAAATGAAATCATGCCTAGCAGAGGATGGTTTCACAGTGCTAAATGCTAGGCTGGCTGTGGTGCAATTGGTTAGTGTGTCTGGCTGGTAACAGCAAGGTTACAGGTTCAATTCCATCCAGGCATGTCTTTTCCTTTTGCGTTCAACAGTTGTCCAAACAGAGCCAACAGAGCCCCAGATAGCCATGTAGAGTTAGGTCACAGCTGGCCTGGCTGTGGTGCAATTGGTTAGTGTGTCTGGCTGGTAACAGCAAGGTTACAGGTTCGATTCCATCCAGGCATGTCTTTTCCTTTTGCGTTCAACAGTTGTCCAAACAGAGCCAACAGAGCCCCAGATAGCCATGTAGAGTTAGGTCACAGCTAGCCTGGCTGTGGTGCAATTGGTTAGTGTGTCTGGCTGGTAACAGCAAGGTTACAGGTTCGATTCCATCCAGGCATGTCTTTTCCTTTTGCGTTCAACAGTTGTCCAAACAGAGCCAACAGAGCCCCAGATAGCCATGTAGAGTTAGGTCACAGCTAGCCTGGCTGTGGTGCAATTGGTTAGTGTGTCTGGCTGGTAACAGCAAGGTTACAGGTTTGATTCCATCCAGGCATGTCTTTTCCTTTTGCGTTCAACAGTTGTCCAAACAGAGCCAACAGAGCCCCAGATAGCCATGTAGAGTTAGGTCACAGCTAGCCTGGCTGTGGTGCAATTGGTTAGTGTGTCTGGCTGGTAACAGCAAGGTTACAGGTTTGATTCCATCCAGGCATGTCTTTTCCTTTTGCGTGCGCGCGCTGCGCCATTGAACCCCATGGGGTATTTTGCGTGCGTAAAACTTTACGCATGCAAAACTTTGTGCTCGGTGTTTGGACAACTGTTGAACTCAAAAGGAAAAGACATGCCTGGATGGAATCAAACCTGTAACCTTGCTGTTACCAGCCAGACACACTAACCGATTGCACCACAGCCAGGCTAGCTGTGACCTAACTCTACATGGCTATCTGGGGCTCTGTTGGCTCTGTTTGGACAACTGTTGAACGCAAAAGGAAAAGACATGCCTGGATGGAATTGAACCTGTAACCTTGCTGTTACCAGCCAGACGCACTAACCAATTGCACCACAGCCAGCCTAGCATTTAGCATTGTGAAACCATCCTCTGCTAGGCATGATTTCATTTTTGCACCTCACTCTATCGCATGGTCCATGGTCCATGGTCCAATCACAAAGCCCTGCACCCAGCATGTGTCTCATATGACTGTCTACAAGTAAGATTTAGGTTAGCAGTCTATTTAGTGTGTGTTTGGTGGTATGGTGGTGAGCATAGCTGTCTTCCATGTGGTTGGCCTGGGTTTGATCCCTGGACATGTCATGAATGTGAGTATGGTTTTGAAATACTACAGATCTCTGGAGAGAGAGAGAGAGAGAGAGGAGGAGGAGGAGGAGGAGGAGGAGGAGGAGGAGGAGGAGGAGGACTGGCTGTGCTATTCATTTTAGGTATCTAGAGGGATAGAAACCCTTACAAACCTGAAAAAGTAAAATTTCGGTTGGAGCCACGAAATTCGTCATTACGGGAGTGAAATTTCGATTACGAAATTGTAAATTACGATTTGAAAATTAATTACGAAATTACGAATTTGGGTCGTAATGTTAAATTTCGCATTCGTAATAAAAGCAGTTCGAAATTTCGAAAATTTCGGCTCATCTCTAAAGGTGATTGGTCGAGAGAGCGACTATAAACTTTTTTGGAATGCTTGTGATTTTTGCTGGCAATTGGCAAAGCAATACGTCAGTGGAACCCTATGAGGGTAGTTGGCGATTACGCAATTGCTCCAGGAAGTAAAATTGCAGATTTCAGAAATCATTGGACATCAGTTGGGACATTTTACTCAATTTCTTTTCTAAATAGCACCATGCGTCTCCTCACTCCATGCTGAGTTGAAGTAGCTCACCCAATGAATGAACAGGACTGCTTTAAATAAAAACCGTGACCAAGGATTGAACTTTATCCCAATCAGTAGCTGATACAAACGGATCATAAGGGGGCTCTGCATGGCTGATATTGTGGTGAAACCCCTCCCACAGGAAACTGTGAGGACCATGATCCTGGCAGTTTCCTGTCTGTCAACCTCATTGCATTGTGGGAAATAGCTGTTTCCAGCTGTTTCCAACTGCCAAAAAAGCAAGCAGCATCTCTTTCCACTGACATCACCTGCCAGCAGTAAAAATGTCACCATGTGATAAATTTCAGAATGTAAATCAGGGAGAGGAAAGATTTTACAATGGACAACACTGACTAATTATTGTAAAAATGAAGCACTTTTTTATTACATGATTTTCATTGGAATTCCTCTTTAAATACCAATCATACCTTAACAAGAAAGGTTGGACAAACTGGGCCTATTTAGATTGAAATACAGTACAAAAGCTTGGCAGATGAGCTTTCGGTCTCTAGGGTTGTACAACGAATAAGGAGACATGATCTGCGTATGGAGGAAAAAAAATGTTTGCCATCTATTTATATGGGGTCCCTCTCAGTGATGGAGGGGTAATTAATAGAACATTAGTAGCAAAGAAAAGTCTTACATTTTTATTTTCAGTTATATAGCTTTTTTTATATAACATTGCATCATTCTGTCATATTTGCAATTACAAAACAAGCACTGTATTGTAAACTATGAAACAGAGCAGAGCTAATGACCCTTTGAACTCCCCTGCAGTAAAACCGTATCTAAAGCTGTCTCTGACAGTTTCTTTAATGTATAAGTGCTTCAGAAAATAGGACTGTCTCCGACCCTTTTGCATAGATAGCAAGTGACGTTTCTTAATTCTTCCTGTACCGGAAACAATATGAGACCTCTTTTCTTTGCTACTAATGCTCTATTTCCTAGCTGTACTACACATACAAGTCATTAACTCATAAGTTTATTTTCACTTCAGATTCCATTTAAGGCTAATTTGCCTAGGCTTTTTAAGGTTTTTCACCTTCCCCTGGATAAACTGGGATATGTGCTGTGTTTTTTTTTTACTTGATGAACATTTGTCTTTTTTTCAACCAAACTGACTATGCACTGTATTGTTTGGACTATAAGACTTACCTTTTCTCCCCCAAAAGTGGGGGGAAAAAGTCACTGTGTCTTATAGTCGAAATGCAGAGAGTTCTTGCTTGTGAACGCCTGCCAATACGTACCTCCAACCCGCTGCAATATCAGGCACTCCCAGTACTGTGCCCATGCAGAGCCTACAGGGGGACACAAAGGGGCATAGAGGAGGTCACAGCGGGCACACAAAGGGGCATGGAGGAGGACACAAGGAGGACACAAAGGGCCATAGAGGAGGACACAAGGAGGACAGAGGCAGACACCTGCGGGACAGAGGAGATCACAGGGAGACACAAGTGGTACAAGGGGGCATAAGGTACAAACGGGGGTATAATCCACAAGATGTCCCTTCACCATGGATGCACCTAGGTGCATCTTATCGTCGGGAGTGTCTTATAGTCCGAAAAATACGGGTAACTATGTAATCACATATAGCAGAAGAGCATTGTATTTCCAGAAAAGCAGCTGCCAGTAGTTTGTGTATGTATTAACGCTTCCTGTGCTTATGCGACAAGAAAAGGGCAGCAGTGCATCTTCATTACAAAAAGCGCTTTGTGTAAAATCACCAGCCTGACATCGCCCTAAGGCAGGACTGACATTCCTGAAAAATGCAGCGCTGTTCAAATCATTAACATAAAACCACAGCTATGCTGTTTTCTTCTGATCTTGAAGAAGGTGAGAGAGCGATGATGGCCGTTGTTGGATTATTGATGCTATCTGTGTCCTCATTGCAGAGATTCCCCTAAGAACCCATCTAAACCTACATTAAAACACACACACGCACACCTTGAAGTGAGAGAGATATGGAGGCTGACATATTTATTTAATTTTAAACAATACAAATTGCCTGGCTATCCTGCTGTCTTCATGTAGTTAAAGAGAATCTGTAAGGAAAAAAGTGCCCCAATGGGGTACCTACCTTGGTAGGGAGAAGCCTCTGATTCCTGATGAGTCTCTCTCCGTCCCTTTGTTCCAGCGCTGCCAGCCACCGAAGATCCGCCAGGGCTCCAGGATCATAGCAATCCTGTGTGAGCCTCGCTCAGGCGCAGTAGCAGCTTTCCTTTCGGCTCAGGCAGAAATAGGCGAGCCCAACTGGATCCACTCTACTTGCGCAGTCGGATTAACTATAAGAGGACACTGTCATAATGGGGGAACTCTGGGGGTCTGCTGCTTACTGGAGCCTGCCCTGGAGCACGTAAGTATCTGTGACAAGCCAACTAGTCCGCTTGCAACTTTGCCCCCCCCCCCCACACAGCCAGCACCCAAAACCCCCAGTCCCACCTAAACCAAGCAGCAGCCAAAACTCCCACCCAAACTAAGAAGCCAGCACCCAAGCAGCACCCAAACCTCCCACCCAAAGCAAGCAACACCCAAAACTAGCAGCACCCAAAACTTCCACCCAAAGCAAGCAGCACCCAAAGCAAGCAGCACCCACCCATGCACCCAAACCCCCCTCCCACCCACCCCTCACCCAAACCATCCTTCCAGCACTTAAACCACCCTCCCAGCATATTGTTATATTATTAAAATGTTCAGCTAAGAAGACATTTGTTATTCCTGTTATATTTTGTTAATTTATTAAAACACAATTGGAAATGTACAATTGTTGCACTTTATTTAATGTAAGTACTTCTATTTTTTTAATTAGTAAACATTTATTTTGGACATAGTGAAGAGACATTTTGTAACAAGTGTAGGCTATGTGGGTGGGGCTTGATGATGGGGAGGTGTGGCTTGCGGGACCCCATAATCTCCTATTGCCCGGGGGCCCCATGAGTTGTCAGTCCACCCCTGCGGAGATAAGATCATTCTCATTGGACTGATCCCATGCGGCTGCGAAGCCTTGAAACTAATGGTGGCCATACATGGTACAATTTTTTCATCCAATCTTACCATTTCTATGTAGTATAAGGGTAAATTAAGTGAATAAACTGAAAGAATAATTTGGGCAGTTCACTTATACTACATAGAATTGGTAAGATTGGATGAAAAAATTGTACCATGTATGGCCACCTTAACACAGATTCCATGTAGGATGAGGTGAGCGACCGTTTGAATGCAGCCTTGTCGGTATAATTTTTGCAAACCTATTTTTCTCTTTGCTTTGATTTTTTTTTCTCCTTCTCGTATTTAACTTTATAATGACCTGAGAATTAAATTAACAGCACAGCTGGAGTGAGCAAATCTTGAGTGCTTTGCAATACTTCCTGACGTGATTGAAACTCGGTTGAGGGAATTAAGGAGCAGAACAATTTTGCAGGAAGTCAAAATCAGGACAATTGACATGTAATGAGAAGAAGTTGGAGCCCGGGCCTGCTTGTGCTCTGGACTTAAATAAATCCCATTCGGGAGCAAACGTCACTGAGGCAAGACCGTACTGGTGACTCACAGTACAGTGTGAACTGCGTTACTGCCAATTACTCGCTTTGTCTTCCAGACACAGGTGAACTTCCACAATGAACCGCTGACACCGTAATCATCTAAATAAAGCTTCATATTCATGCAGATTTTTTGAGTCCTACTATGACAAAAAAAAAACCAAGCAATTAAGAAACCTCTTGATGAGGGTGAAAGAGGAAAGTGCAGAAGTCGACCTAAAGCTCAACATAAAAATAAACAGCCTGTCTCCTCCTCCTCTACAATGGTCTGGGGGTGTGGCTTCACATGCACTGGTTTTATTTTGTGACAGTTATATCTTATATGTATCCATCCATATCTATTTAAAAGTATAATGTGTTTCATCATAGTGCTCCTTTAACTTTAGCCCTGCTGTCGACACAATAAATTATCAAAGCATTATAACATTTTTAGGTAGAAGAATACATTGGGTAGGGCTGCAGAAAGGTCTAGGCAAGCAAACAGGTTATAGTTACACTTTAAAGCACTTGTGATGTTTAAAGAGGAACTCCAGTGAAAATAACGTAATAAATAAAGTGCTTCATTTTTACAATAATTATGTATAAATGATTTTGTCAGTGTTTGCCCATTGTAAAATATTTTAAATCCCTGATTTACATTCTGACATTTATCACATGGTGACATTTTTACTGTTGGCAGGTGATGTAGCTGCTGCTTGCTGTTTTGGCAGTTGGAAACAGCTGTAAACAGCTACAGTTATTTCCCACAATGCAACAAGGTTCACAGACAGGAAAATGCCAGAAGTACCATGGTCCTAAGAATTTCTTGTGGGAGAGGTTTCACCACAATATCAGCCATACAGAGCCCCCTGATGATCCATTTGTGAAAAGGAAAAGATTTCTCGTGGGAAAGGGGGTATCAGCTACTGATTGGGATGAAGTTCAATGCTTGGTCACGGTTTCTCTTTAAAGTTGCATAAAGTTCCTATTAACACTACCAGATTTATTCCATAAACAGCACAAGGAAAATACCAGCAGTTGTTTTTCTGTTGGTTGCTATGACTACTCATACCTCCCTCCTTTTTGAGCCAGGAAAAAAAGGACAATCAGCACTATCCCTGCCACACCATTAGCCACGCCCTGATTGTACATGCAGTGCTCCCCTCTAGAGTTCCCTGTTGTCTAGTGGATTCCTCCTCTTTTCCTAATACGGTTTCTCTGGTGGTCTAGTGGTCCCCCCAATAAAGCTTCCTTGGTGTCTAGTGTTTTCTCTCCTCTCTCCCCAATAAAGCTTACAATAAAACTTTCCTGGTGTTTAGTGGTCCACAACCCCCCCCCCCCCCCCTCCCCCCTCAAAAGTTTTTTTCCTGGTGTTAGGGGTTCCCCTCTCCCTCTCCAATAAAGTTTCCCTGTTGGTGTTAGTGTGTCCTGTCCTGTTTGTCCCCATCTGAGATTATGTAGAGTATGCGAAAGTGGAAGTCATGCTTATCTCGCCTGCTGTGGTGGAGTTCAGCGATGTGCGACTTCCTTTCACCTCTCAACTCTCCCTCTAGTTTCGGCTTCTTCTGAATTGCATGATAATACTAGTTCAGAAAAGAGATGCCAGGCACTAGAGAGAGGTGAGAGGCGACGGGAGGTCGCATATCACTAGACTGTGGCAGAGCAGTTGAGATAAGCATGGCTTCCACTCGAGCATACTCTGCATTATCTCAGCTGCAAGGGTTGCAGGATGGGTGTGGGTCCTGCGCATGGACACTGGAGGGGCTGCATGGAACTCAGGACCATACCTTTCAACCTGGGACAGTCCCAGGCAAATCGGAACGGCTGGTTGCTATGACTAATGCACTCAAGTCAACAAGTCTCTTGTTTGCTGTTTTTCTGCAGTGATGTTGGGATTATATTATGCAGCTGGTTTCCATGTAAATCATGCCTCCCTGTGTTCTTATTTAATAGAAAGTAAACAACTGACCCACTTTTCAAACACAAAACACGGTCACGGTTATTAAAAGGTAGACAAAGAGGAAAAAAAACAAATATCTCATTATAAGTTAGGCAGGTTTGTATAAACCGCATCTGGCAAGACGGAGGAATCACCATAGAAACATCAGACATTATTTGCTGATGTTACTATGGAGATGTGTCCCTCCCGCTGTAGCTATAGTGTGAAGGACACCCTACTGTGTGATGAGAGATGTCTGGAGGCATTGATTCATTGTGTCTTCTTCTTCTTCCTAAACATCATGTGATCAGCGATAGGATAAGAGCTTAAAGGGGACCTAAAGTAAATGTGTGCAATGCGCATTGAGATTAGGATAATAGAGTGCAGACTGAAACGTTTCTCTTTGATGACAAATTGCTGCATCTGTAATGCGTACACACATCCAATTTTGATTGGCCGACGACTAAGTTTTACCACTTACTTGCTCAATCTAGAAGAAAACTCAAATAAAACACACCTCCTGTGGCGTATCAAATTTAAAAAAAACTCAAAAGCTAAAAGTTACACTTACTCTTCTGAAGGGTCTCTGTATGTAAGCCAAAGTGTCAGGTCAAAAGTTGGGAGTCGGGGCCAGTGTTACCGCAAGACAGAAAAAACTTGAAACACGCTGTGACGTCGACACTCCTTGATGCAGTAACGTCTGTGCATGCTTGGTTCTTGTGTTGGAGGCTTTTCTGTTTTGCGGTACCGCTGGCCATGGTTCCCTGCTTTTGGCCTGACACCTTGGCATACATGCAGAGACTCCACTCTTCAGAAGTGCTACTTTTAGGCCCTCAGGGTTAGGAAGGGCTTGTGTGAGAACAGGACTAAGGTAGTTGTTTGTAAAACATTGGTACAAATTTACAATATTTTACAATCAGTATTGAAGTGGACCTGAACTCGTGCACAGGACAGAAGAGGAACACAGAGAAATGCACTCTGTATGTATTTAGAGAGTTTAGTCTGTCTAATTCCCCCTCAACTGTGACTAATCACAAGAGAAATTTGATCCCTCAGCTGTGTCAGCTGGCTGACTCAGCAGACCAGTAAATTTGTAAGCACAGGATGTTAACAGTATATCTTCTTCCATGAAAGTAGGAAGTAGACACACTGCAGATGTATTGCAGGATCTGAATCAGCTATAACAAAGAAATGTTTTTCTTTAAACGTTATGCTGTTGCTTATCTTTTAGAGCAGAGAGGAAGTTCTGAGTTCAGGTCCCTTTTAAGTAGTAGAATATTGGTAATTTTGCTGAAATTTTACTAGGGGCTTTCTCCAGTGCCCAAATTACCCTTTTTTGAATGTATGCTTGATTTGCTCTATTTCAAGGAGATAGGGAATTGACACGGAAAGTCGGAATTTTAGCTCATACCTATCCTTCTGGGCCACAGCATAGACAAGTGGTTTGTGGGTTGCCCGGTACCCGATATCCTCTGTTTTAAAGCGGAACTGAGGAGGATTTTATAACAAACTGTTTCACTTACCTGGGGCTTCTGCAAGCCCCCCAGCAGCTGTCCTGACCCACGCCGGCCCTCCACTAGCCTCGGTTCTCCCGCCGCCAGCTACTTTCGGTTTTGCCGTTGGGCCACTGCTGCTGCGCGGCTCTGGCCACGCGTATCCTTCTTCGCGTTCCAGTTCGCAATGGGACTGTTGCAGACAGGAATGCGTTCAAAGGATACGCTTGTGGCTCCTCGACTTACAAGTCGAGGAACGGAACGGCGTCGGGAGAATGTAGGATCGTGGAGGACCCGCGCGGGACAGGTTGGCTGCTGGGAGCTTGTAGAAGCCCAGGTAAGTGAAACAGTTTGTTTTAAAATCCTCTTCATTTCCGTGGATAAGGACCTGTACCGACTGCAATTAGTACAGAAGGCTGCTGCCATATTGCCAACCAACCAGCCTCGCCACTGTCACATTACACAGATTCTTCGCTCACTGCACTGGCTACCTGTAAAATGGGAAATATTCTTCAATATTGGACTGTTGACATCCAAATCCCTACGTAATTTGGGCCCTGGACACTGCATATACTCGCATATAAGCCGACCCGTGTATAAGTCGAGGTACCCACCTTTCCCTCAGAAACCAGGAAAAAGTGATTGACTCGTGTATAAGCCCCCTCCCCATTATAGCCCTCTCCACAGTAATCAGATGTGCTCCCGATACAAATCAGCCCCCCTCCCCATAGCCAGATGTGCCCCAAGGATGATACAGCTGTGTCTGAAGACGCCACTAGATGGCATCATAGATATGAGACACATCGATTGCCACACAAGAAGAATCCCCGATCATTGCACCGCTGAGACGTTGCTTGCACACTCCGCTCCACAAGCCAGGGGACACAGGTAGTCTTGAGCAGTGCACTCTGCACACCATGTTGGAGGGAATGGGGGGGTGGGGGCAGATACAGCAGGGAGCCAGCTGGCAAGAGATCACTAGTGCACGATCCTTACACTCCTGCCAGTAACTAATCCTGCTACAGCATCTGTTTTGCTCCACTGACTCGCATATAAGCAGAGGGGGGTAACTTTTCAGCACATTTTTTTTTATGCTGAAAAATTAGGCTTATACATAAGCATATAAGGTAAGTGAAGGACTTGCTGAAACTGCACCACACCTCTCACAACCTCAGATCAGCAGGAGCCATAAACTTGGTCACTCCCAGAGTAAACCTCAAAACCTTTGGAGACAGAGCTTTTCTGTCATGCTGCCCCTACTCTTTGGAATTCCCTACCACACCCAGTAAAGACAGCCCCATCCCTGGAGTTATTGAAATCCAGACTGAAAAGCCACCTGTTTAGCCTCGCATTTGTGGACTTGTAGAATTTTTCCTCTACCAAAATTTGCCAATCAACCAAATACTGGTCTGATCCATGCTTATACGCTTTGAGTCCTACGGGAGAAAAGCGCTTTACAAATGTTGTTTGTTGTTGTTGTATTCAGTGACATCAACTGCCCCTTATTTTAACTCCTTTGGGACAAAGGACCTTATAGTTACGTCCTCTGTGTGGCTGTCTGCTGCAGACAGGATGTAACTGTAATGTCCTTGAAGTCCCGCCGCTCTTGACGAGATCGCACGCACCCGAACGGGGAGTTTCAGCTGTCACATGACAGGTGACATCTCCCCTCACAGATCAGGAGCCATGGCGATTCACTAAGATCACCGGCCGATCGTAGCGATCACTGAAGCAGCAGAGGCGGCAGAAGAAAAGAAGAGGACCGACCTCACCTTTCCTGACGCTCCTCCGGCGGTCGTTGCTCCCCCTCCGCTCTGCCCAGCATCCAGCCTCGCACTGCCTTTAGTGTCGGATCCCGGCTTGATGATGTCATCAAGCCGGGACCCAGAACTTAGCGGAAGTGTGAGGCTGGATGCCGGGGAGAGAGGAGGTGGGGAAAACTGCTCATCACTGGACCTGGGGAGGTGAGTAATGCCTGCTACCTATACTGGGGAAACCTATGTCTGGCTATCTATACTGGCAGATTCTTGAATTCTGGTCCTTAAGAGGGATAATATGCCGGTCCTCAATGGGTTAAAACACTCTAATAGCTCTCCATTAGACCACATATCTTCTTTACAGTAAAAAGGCAGTGGAATTTCATTTACAGTGACTGTGAGTAGCTTTAATCATTCAGTGGAAAGCGTGAGTCCCCAGCAGAGCAGGATTAATTAATCTGTCTGGCAAGCATGCTAGTGAGAGACAGACTGAGTCAAGTACCAGATATGTACCCTCGTGCCATGTGCGCTTTTCTATCTCCTCTCTCGTCGCCCCTTCCACCTGCTGCCCCTAGTGCTAATTGTGAGAACAGCAGGTGGGGTGGAAGAGGTCAGCGCACATTTCCTTTCTCCCCAACAGAGCGGAAATTCCTTCAGTGTTTGCGGACGAATGCACCATCACATCAGAACTGAGGACTTAGGATTGCCATGCGGCAATAAAAATGCACATAATCCATAAAGAGGCAGCCTAATTGGATTTTTCTTTAATATAGCTTATTAGTAAACAGCCAATTTGTGGGGTTAGATGGAACTTCTATATTTGCAGAAAAGAGTTACTACCTTTCTAGGCAGTTAATCGCTTCCTGCAAAATGGACGTTTTTTTAAAACATTCACTTTGCAGCACGGACGATCAAAGCACCTCCGCGGGCGGGGCGGGGCAGGGAAACGCTGCCTATCTCTTTTGTGACTTGCCGTCCTTATCTCACCTCAGTACGAATTTGGACAGCATGCTGCAAATTTCAGCAGCACACAGCCAAGTAACTATAGCTGTGCATCTTCCATAGCCCTGTACATAGTACAAAACAGATGACAGTGAGGAGTTTAGATTAAAAAAAAAAAAAAACATTCCACAAACATTGAATAATTCATTCATAAATATAAAAAAATAAATAAACGGTTTTATTAATTGAGTTACACACAGTAAAGCTTTTTTTAAAGGGATACTGAGCACTTTTAAAAAACATAATTGGTACTTACCTGTGGCTTCCTCCAGCCCACCGTAGGCCGCGAGGTTCCCCGGTGTCCTCCTGGATCCTTTACAAGCAAACCTGTTAAAAAAAACTTATATGAATTGTATGTGTAGTACGGATAATGAATAGAACATTAGTAGCAAAGAAAAGAGTCTCATATTTGTATTTTAGTTGTATAGCTTTAAAAAAAAAAAAACATTGCATCATTTTCTCGCAGTTGTAGTTTTAAAATACACTCTGACTTTTAAGCTATAAAACAAAGCAGAGCTAATGATCCTTTGAACTTTCCTGCAGTAAAGCCTTATCCCAAGCTGTCTCTCACTGTTACTTGGCTGTTTAAGTGTTTCAGAAAACTAAGCTATTTAACCCACTGAGTTGAATACTGTTTTGAGAAGCTCTTTTGCATAGATAAAAGCTGACTTTTTTAACTCTTCCTGTTCTGGAAAACAATATGGGACTCTTTTTTTCTTTGCTACTAATGTTTTATTTCTTAGCTGTCCTATACATACAATTCACGATCTCATACGTTTATTTTTTGCTTCAGTAGCAGCCATATATTATATAGTGTTCACTGAGTGGAAAATATTTCTGCAAGATTGGCAGCCTATCCTCAAATTAAAACCCCGCCCCCTTTCCTGAACAGAAATGCAACTGCTGTTTATGAAAACACGTAAAGACCTGGAAATTACAGAGTAGCCGGAGGGAGCGTGTGATCGGGTGCAGCACAAAGCCGCTATAATTGATACGTTTAAGATTCATGTCTCCCTCCTTGTGAATGTTTTATACTCATATCAAATGTATGGCTTGTATAAAAATAATCTGTTAAAAGAAAATGTATGGCTTGTATTGCAGATAAATCAGCATTGGCGCTGGCTGGCATGCTGTGGAAACATCTTGTGTCATGTTTCTCCTAACTTCCTTTTGATAAAAGATGCCTTCAATTACAAGCACAACTCACAACTGTCCCCGGGAAGGACAGCCCCTCTTTTGGCACTGAATGCATTTGTCCCTCTCTCTTGCTCATTGATTCCCTCTTTCAGAACTGATTAACCTCTCTGTGCAAATATATGTATTTCTTTACTAAAAAGAGACTGTAAACCAGGGGTGCCCAATGCGTAGATCGCAATCTACCGGTCATTCGCAAAGCACTAGTAGGTAGATCGCGGCCATGCGTGGCTCGCCAAGCAAGAATGTTGAAGTCACCGCATTCTCTCACGGATACCGAGAAAAACAGCCGAAGTGCAGCGGACGTGCTGCACTCACCTGTCAGCGCCGCCGGGGTCATCTCTATGACACCCTTTAGCGGTGCCTTTCATTACGTGCGCGACTGGAGTTGTCATAGAGATGAGACTGTGTGACAGCAGGGCTGAAGTGGAATCCTGGCGCTGTGCTGACTGGTGAGTTAAATATGCCCCTCTGCTCTGTATTGGGGGAGGGGGGGAGGCTACCTAATACTGGGGGTGCATCTGTCTATGCTAGGGAGGGGCTGCCATTACTGGGGGCACATCTGCCTGGCTTGGCTCGGGAGGGCGGCTGCAAATGTTGTGGGCACATCTGTCTATGCTGGGGAGGGCGGCTGCCAATACTGGGGGAACATCTGGCTATCTATAGTGAGTTGGCAGGAAGGGGTGGGGGCTACCTTTGTGGTGGGTAATTTATTTTTTTTTTTTTTGGGGGGGGGGGGGGGGGGATCACTCCTAATAAAAAGTGCAAGCACCTGTGCTCTAAACCTTATTTCCAGCCTCTAATGCCTTTTTTTTAGGTGTCAATATAGAGGAAAAGTAGTGATGATAGAAAGCAAGATTGCGGTCTTGGTCATAAACTCTTTTGTGGTGGGCGTGACCAGGGGTGGTACTGAAGGTGTGGTGGGGGTGTGACTGTGGTGGCGGCAAGGGTGCGATAAGGAGTGGCGGGGGTGTGTGTTAAAGGTGACACTTTCTTATCTCAAAAAGGTGGAAGTTATAGAATTACAAAAGTGAGTACACTGTTTATATTTTTGTAAATATTGTATTATCTTTCATGGGACAACAATGAAGATACGACACCTTGATACAATGAAAAGTAGTCAGTGTACAGCTTGTATAACAGTACATTTCTGTCCCATCAAAAATAATTCAGCATAGGATAATATGGATGAAATTACCCAATATCACTACCAGTGTGTGGGGCTTTGATCACTTTCTTTCTTATCGACATATTCTGTGATTGAAATTAAAAACAACCTCATTATTCTACTGACCAATCATAATTCAATGAATGCATGGCTCCAGCACTCCCACCACACACCAAAAGTAAGCAAGTCCAAAATACTTAAAGAGGCTCTGTAACAAAATTGTTAGCCTTATTTCTTCTATCCTATAAGTTCCTATGCCTGTTCTGATGTGGTCTGTCTTACTGCAGCCTTTTTTAGTTGCACTGTCTCTGTAATAAATCTTATCTTCTTTCCTCTGTCGGGCTCAGGCTGGAATGTGTGGAATGTGCAGCACTGCTTGTCTGCATGAGTCACACTGTAAGCTGTTCTCAGCCTATCATACTCTGCTTAGAAGCCACGTCTTTTGTTTGTAAACACTGCCGAAAACTGTTAATTACAAGCCAGGATTGCAGTAAGGAGTGGCAGAAACAGCACAGAGGGGCCCAGGAGAACATAATGAAGAGAATGGTATGCTTTTTATTGTAAGAATTCTAGAGTACAGATTATCTTTAAAAACAAAAAACACAGGAGGCTGGTCCTGTGAGCAAGTGCAAAGTTAAATGTACAGCAGTGGAGCATCATATATTACCTGCTGTCAGTGGCGGTATGGGTGTTCACTCCCCTCTTCAGCATAGCCACACCCCTGCATCTGCATCAGGGATGTGCTGGTGCGGGATCATGGACAGGACATGTGTGCGTTGCGTGGGGGCTCCCGGCCGAGGCCTATTGCTCATAATTTAACGGCCAGGTCTTTTGACTAGTTCTCACATATCACAGGAAGCTACAAGGCATTAAATACGAATGTAGAAGTATATTTCAGTTTCTCCTGTTGGGGTACTGAGGAAAGGGCACCGATTTCCACTAATGTGTTTTAGATGTGTGGATACAATCCCCTTGTAACACTTAAAATACGTTCTTTGATGTTTGCTCTAAATGGAGATTAGAATGAAGTCTTCTTTTCTTAATGGCCACTTGTGCTGTTTGCTTACTGGATAAAGGTAAGGGCAATTTACTAGCCTCTTCCTTCATTTTTTTTCAAGCAAAACTTTGAATCTTCAATGAGGCTTTTTATAATCTGTAGTTTCCGAAATGCACTTCCTGTTTCTGCCATGTTTTCTTCAGACTGCACAATACTGCCGAAATCTCCTGTGTTGTCAATTGAGTGACTCTAGAGGGAATCTGATCTCAGGACCTGTTTTACAAATTAAAGCTCTGCCTAGTAGATTCTCCTTGTAAGGAGGATTCCACACATAGCTTCATGCAAGAGAAGTGTCTTTCAGGGGAAATATGTTCCTTTTACTATAGACTATATGTCTGTAAGGCTCTGGGTTGTTGACAATACTGCCTGACAGTTTGAAACAGACTGAAATGGTTATTAAAGGGAACCCACAAATAGATATTTGCCTAAACAGAGGGAAGCATCAGGATTCTATTGAGTCTTTCCTCCCTGCTCTAATGTCCCCCCTTATTTAGCCTGGCCCCCCTCCACATCGGGGCCGCACTCCTCTCTTATTACAAGCATGACCATGCAGTAGCTGCGCAAGCACAAGCGACTTCAGTTTACTGCGCATGCATGGCCATGCTCGTGCGGCTACTGCGCTGCCGCACGGAGTAAGAGGATGCGCGCGGTCCTGATATGATTGGTGACAATGCCTTGTTCCGCTGTCAACACTCTACAGTCTAGGTTCTCAACGTGTGGTACAAGTACCCCAGGGGGTACTTCTGATGGTTCCAGGGGGTACTTGATATACATAACAAAAAATAACAAATTTAGAGTTTTAGAAAATGATAACTTTAAACACCATGCTTGGAAATTGTTTAGAACCAATTATTATGAACTATGATTAAATATATATTTGTCAAGGGGTACTTGTGATTATGTTTACTAGGCAAGGGGGTACTTGGTGAGTACAGGGTTTTAAAAGGAGTACATACCAATAAAATGAGAAACACTGCTCTACAGGACTTCTGGGGAACACTACTTTTTTAAATCAGGCTTTATTGAAAAGGAACACAGTGTACAATAGTATCACATGGCATAACTCGATGAGTTATGTACATAGTACAACATAAATGCAGTTATAAAACACAGTGTTATATTCTATTACAACAAAAGACAAAAGTAACAATACAAAGGTAACAAAAAAGTAACTTTACTCTAAGGGAGGAGTTTGCCAGTAAACCATACTTTGGTGTACAACTAACGTATAGCTGTAGCCATTCATTAAACTCGCTGGCCAGAGGGGGAACACTTTTATAGATGAGGGATGACCTGGGGGAGGGGTCTGTCAGTCAACCACCACGCCCCAGCCGTTTTCAAGTGATATCTGGAGCGATCAATAAATTTGATTGATGTTTGGCAAAAATCAATCAAAATTATGATTTTGTGGCCATGTTGGGGCATCAATCCCCTACAGATTTGGTCACTGTGATTAAATCCGCTGGTTGAAAATCAAAAAACTGTATGGGCACCTTTAACCCATTAGCATCTTCAAAGGAATTATCTCATTTGAGATAAGTGCACTGCTTTTGTCCTCAGTCTGCAGAACTCCTTGTGCTGTAAATTCTTGAATGCTTTTATGTCTCTCTACTAGCAGAAAATATAGAACCTGAAAGCAGAAGTTCTCTGTTATTGTCTCACATTGCCCCCTGGTGACAAGTAGCCATAAATACACATTACAGCAGAACTAATTAGAAGGGAGGAAATGTAACAAATAAAAAAAAAATGTGCTAAAATAATTTGGCCTCGAGCACTTGCAAGCCTCTAAATAAATCGGCTGCTAAAGGTTTTATCTAGATGCTGTTATTTACACAGCAGCTTTCTACATGGGAGAGGACTCTATTGTAGTCATGTTGTACGTTTAGAGTTAAGCTTGGATTCAGTGCTGTCCCTGCTGAGACAAAGGCTTTCCGTAAGACGTGATTCCGGGACCCGGTGCGGTCAGCACTGAAGCCAGAGGGCACAGTTGAGGAGCCATGGAACATGTGCTGCTATTGACATCAATATACCAGGTTCATAGGAGTTAAGCATTAGCTTTCATATCTTAAGAGGAACTGGCTCTGGGGATGTTTCTAGCTCTGCATTAGTTGTATAGGTGACAGGTCTAAATCTTACCCAGTGATTCGTAATATCTCAGCGCTTGTAGGCTCAGAATATAATAACACTTGCCTGGAGAGAGACATGGAGAAAAAAAATCACAGCTCTTAGCTCATGTGTTCTGGTGTAAAAGATGTTCAGCTTAGTGCTAAAACTTACTAAAGAATCAGTTTTAAAGTGAACCTTAAAGAGGAACTTCATCCTAAACAAACCTACTGTCGTTAAGTTACATTAGTTATGTTAATTAAAATAGATAGGTAATATAATCTCTTACCCACTCTGTTTTAAAAGAACAGGCAAATGTTTGTGATTTCATGAGTCAGCCATCTTTTTCATGGGGCAGCCATCTTTTTGGTTGAAAGAAGGTGACAGGGAGCATGATACACAGTTCCAACTGTCCTGTGTCCTGATCACCCCTACCAGCTGCGCACGGTAGGCAACGAGAACAACAACATCAGAAATCCCATCATGCCATGCATAGCATCAGGGGAAAAATGCCCAGGCAGATTTCTTTGATGCGGTGGAGCTTAGCTTCTGTGCAGCTAAAAAGGAGGCTTGGGTAAGAGAAACAAAGTTCTGATGCTGTGAAACTGTTAAAGAAACACCAAGCCTTTTCAGTGCTGCTGAGTAGATTTTTAGGGCTTGATTCACAAAGCCATGCTAACTGTTAGCACGCTGGTGAAAAGCCCATTATCACGCCTAAACTCAGTTTAGGCGTGATAAAATAAACTCGCGCGTAAAGTTTTGCGCCTAAAGTTTTACGGGCGCAACGCCATTAAACCCTATGCGACGTTTTGCGTGCAAAACTTTGCGCGCAGGTTTTTCCCTCAAGACTGTGCTAACCTACTTAGTGCAATGGTTATCACACCCAAAAGTCTTTAGGTGTGCTAACTAGGCTAACTAGGCAAGCCCTTAGTCTGGAATTTCACTTTAAGTAAAATTAAACTGATGAGATAAAAAATATATATTTTTTGGGATATCGAACCGTTTTATTTTACGATTAAAAACAGAAAAAGTAGATTTATTGTTTTGTTTTTGCTCAATGACACAGTTTTTCTGTGTCTCATAGGTAAAATACTGTATATGAACTATTGACCTTTTTATCTATCTCTCTCAACCTCAGAAACCTTTGTCTGCCAGGAAAGTGTTTTATAATTATAACTCTTTATCAGTGAGGGACACTGTCAGGTTAATTCACTAAAAAGTGGTAAACCTACCGCACACAAGCATCGCAGGATAAAAGTAGCGCGTGTACGTTACACGTGGGCCTATCAGAATAGTGTCCGGACTGAAGTTAGGTGCGATCATTCGAATTGCCATGCGATAGTGCTGTAGTGCGACCACGAAACTTCAATAGTGTGGCCGCTGCTATGTTAATTAACATATTAGTGACCGTGCTAGTAAAGTATCGTGGTCACGCTGCAACAGAGATAAAGGTCTCTTATGGTGGGCGGACTCAGAATAATCTAAGTCTAAATCACCAGTTCTTAAAGGACAGGTGTGAGAAGAAAAAAAAACAAGATCTACTTATCTGGGGCTTCCTCTAACCCAGGCATAGGCAGACTTGGCCCTCCAGCTGTTAAGGAACTACAAGTCCCACAATGCATTGCAGGAGTCTGACAGCCACAGTCATGACTCATAAAGGCAAATGCATTGTGGGACTCCCATTCCCTCCTTATTTAGTCCCAGCCTCTTAAGGGAGGAGAAGAGAGAATGGGAAGGTGATAGGCGGGAACTTTGCAGCAAGCCTGCCTCTTCCTGTCTGAACATTTGATTCATTTTTCAAAGAGGGATTATGGGGAACGGGAGGAAGGAGGAGAGGAATGGACAATACCCAGAGGTATGTAAATCCAGCATGAACATACCTCTGCACTTAACAGGATTTTAACAGGAAGACTAAGAAAGTAATGGAAAAAAATCATTATTCCTCAGATTTTGGCCATTATAGTTTGAAATACATGCTACCGTAATGAAAACCCATGTATTTTATTTGCCTACATAACCGGTTCAGCGCCGCAGTGCCGAAAATCTCATGCATCCGAGCAACGTTCACCTCCCATTCATTCACCTATAACTTTATTGCTACTTATCACAATAAATTGATCTATATCTTGTTTTTCCGCCACCAATTAGGCTTTCTTTGGGGGGTACATTTTGCTAAGAGCCACTTTACTGTAAATGCATTTTAACAGGAAGAATAAGAAAAAAACGGAAAGAATTCATTATTTCTCAGTTTTTGGCCATTATAGTTTGTAATTAATATACGCTACCATGATTAAAACGCATGTATTTTATTTGCCCATATGTCCCGGTTCTTACACCGTTTAAACGATGTCCCTATCACAATTTATGGTGCCGATATTTCATTAGAAATAAAGGTGCATTTTTTCAATTTGCATCCATCCCTATTTATAAGCTTATAATTTTAAATAATATAATAACATATTCTCTTGACATGCATAATTAAAAAGTTCAGACCCTTGGGTAACTATTTATGTTGTTTTTGTTTTTTTTTATTGTATTTTTTTTTTAATAAAAAAAGTGTATGTGGGTAATTTTTGGTGTGGGAGGGAAACTGCTAATTTTAAATGTAAAATTATATTTTTTTTAATCAAAAATGTATGTGGGTGCAGTTTACTATTTGGCCACAAGATGGCCACAGTGAAAAAAGTCCTGGATGCGAACGATCTCGCATCCAGGAACTAAAATGCTGGGGAAAAGTTTCCTGGGGGCAGAAATACCGCGCTCTCTGGAGAGAAAGCGTCGGTATCTCTGCGGGGAAGTTAGATCGGTGAATGGGCATTATATTCCCATTCACTGATCGGTGGGCTAGCGGTGGGCTAGCGGCGGGCGGTGGGTGCGCGCGCGGGCGCGCGCCCGATCGAGAGCACCACGCAGGGAAAACAGCAGTGCCTATCTGGACGAGGAAACTCGTCCAGATAGGCCGAACTGGTTAACAGGTAAACAGTTAATTTTAGATGTAATATTGTGGGTTTGTTTTTAAAAAAAATGCATGTGGGTGTAGTTTTACTATTTGGCCACAAGATGGCCACAGTCAAAAAGTCCTGGAAGAGAACGCTTCCAGGACCTACAAGGAGGACGGGAAACTTTTTTTTTTTGTGCGGAAAGACCGCGGCCTCTGATAAGAGACTGTTGTTTTTCTGCCGGGGACTTAGATCAATGAATGGGAACATTAGATCAATGAATGGGAACTATGTTCCCATTCATTGCTCTGGGGGCTATCGGAAGGCGGCGGGAGCGCGCCAGGCGCAGTGGCAGCAGCACAGTCTATCTGGACAGATATATCCGTCCAGATAGACTTAAGTGGTTAAACGCTTTGCACCTGGTAATAAACAGACCATGGTTGTAAATAAAAATATTCCCATAACAGATTTCTATATAGTGCTCACACTTCCTAACATGAATCCGTTCTGGAGTTCTTTATCTCTGATATGGCTTTGAGACAGAAAATGCCATCCAAATCCTCTCGCCAAGTGAAATCTGCAGCAACGCTAATTGATTGTTAACTCAGAAAACCTCACAAACGCTGCCAGGGCAGGAACTGAACAGCCCAGTTTTTCAAGGCAAAATGATTCCTTTCCTACTCCCTTCCAAACTGACTGTAGTAAAATAAGTTAGGGAGCTTCACAGCAAAATATCTTTAACACCTTAGCCCAAGACCAGGATTGTTTTTACCCTGAGATCCACCACGCAGGCCTGTCCAAGACATAAAAGTGCCCCTTACCCTGGCTTCTCTCTCCCCCCCCCCCCCCCATACTCACCTTACCTGTATAGTTCCTCAGCTTCAGGGGTCATCACCCCCCCTTTGAAGCTCAAGCTCACTCCAACCTGAATTATCGCAAATTCTTTCTGTTTTAAGAAAGCAGACTTTTGTTTTCCCTTTGAATAGGCTGGGCTGCCCCTCCCCACATTTCACAATTTCTACCTGTCTGGATGGCATTTACCATCCTCCAAGACATGCCTCCTGCTCAAAATCATTACTGGAAGGAGATAAAATGGCAAGGTGGCACCGTTACCTCCCAGAACTCCCTGCTTCAGATCCTACAACTCCCCATGACATGGACATTTTTCCCCCATAGGAGTGACCCTGCATTTGGGCCTCTGAGGCAGCAGAAGTCCGCGAAACAGCTGCAGGACCGCAGTTTTGTATGCCCACTGTCTGGTAACATTTTGTCTTCTTGTGCACTGACATATATGGATCAATAAAGCCTGAATTTTACGTAGTGTTCGGAACTCTAATCTTTTGATCCACTTTTTTTTTTTCATTGTTTTCGTATTTTGGCAATTTGATGAATTACTATCTACCACTTATGCACTTTATTATTGAGCACTAACTGAACCTGGGTTCTTTCCCTGGTGGGAGTTCAAATCATGAGAACCCCAGGTGATTATTCATGTTAATGGTTATTTATGATTGGGTTACACTTATGCATTATCTATATATTATCGTGGCCATTAAAGAGTTGCTCTAGCGATGGAGAGGATCTTTTAATTGGTTGTAATCAGGGCTGGGGAGTCGGTACAAAAATCATCCGACTCCTCAGTTTATGAAACCTCCAACTCCAGGTACCCAAAATTGCTCTGACTCCTACTCCTCGACTCCGACTCCAGTGCCCTTGCATGGCTATGGAATGGGTACAAAAATTATCCGACTCTGACTTCTCAGTTTGTGAAACCTACAACTCTAAATCCAGTTATCCGAAATTTGTTCTGACTCTTCGACTCCGACTCTGACTTCACAACCCTGGTTTTATTTTTGTTTATAGTTAAAGGACACCCGAAATGAAAATAAACAAATTAAATAAAGATTTGTTTCTATCCTCCTCATAAAAATGACTTCTTAAGATATTCCACAGTTTTATTTTATATTTAAATCTACTTTTTAAGTCTTTACTGTTTTATTGTTTTTGCTCAATGACACATTGATTGAAGTATGCCAGAGCTAAAATCTATGAACTAATGGCCCTTTTTTATCTCTTTCCTGCTCTCAGAAGCCATTTCCTGGTAGGAATAGTTAAAACTTCTTATCAGTGAGGGTCACATTGTAGTCTAACCCAATCCTGACCCAGACTGGAACTGCCACTTACATACTTGATGTTTAACTCTTTCGGGCAGAGAAAGAAAAAAAGGAACACAGCATAGTTATTTGTGCGCCAGGCACTGTGCATACACATGTCTATCTCATCATGTCACATGTCACCTCGGGTATCCTTTAACAATATTGAATTAAATGGTTATGTTTTGCTTTATATTGGTGTTCGGTGCTAACTGGGCTATATATAGTCCTTCTTTCCTTTTTGATATCACTTCTCAGCACACACCTTTTCCAGTTTTGCAGAGATTCCCTCCCCTTTCGGAACTAGTGAAGCTAATGATAGAGATTGAGAAAAGTTAAAGGGAGACTTAAGTGGGTTTAACTTACCTGGGGTTTCTTGCAGCATCCTGGAGTGACCGTGTTCCCACGCTGTCCATCTGTGTCCCTCCGGCCAGCAGTGGCGACCCTCGCAAAGCTTGTCCTTCACCACCAGTCAGCGACCCCTGAAGTGATCCTGCTCCCACGTAGGTCGGCAGCCCCTGGAGTGATTGTGTCCCCACAATGCCGTCCTTCTGAGCCCCTCCGGCCAGCAGCGGTGACCCTCACAAAGCTGGCCCGTCTCCGCTAGTCAGTGGTTACTGCGCATGCGCGGCCCTAAGCTACACACACGCTAAACGCGCACCCTGATCGAGCTCCTTGCACACAGGTTGAGTATGCTTCTTGCATTTGGAGCGTGGTGAAGAGCCACATGGCTAGCCAGCTTTGCGAGTGTCGCCGCTGTTGGCTGGAAGGCCTCAGAAGGATGGCGTGGAAACAGAATCACTCCAGAGGGTTGCAAGAAGTTACAAAGAAGTTAGAGAGAACCTGAACTGAAAATAAAAAGTCAAAATAACCATCCACAGGTCATACTTACCTCCTGTGTAGTCTACTCCTCAATCTTTCTCCTCTCCTGCGTCCCGTTTGTCCACTGTGATCCCTGTTAAACTGTAATATCGCCCACTTGAGCCATAGGGAAACATGGACATTACCTTGCACATTCAGTTATAACTGACAGCAGCTGATATATAACTGACAGCAACTGGTATATTTCAGTTCTGACAAAATATTGTCAGAACTGGAAGGGATCACTGTCAGAAGAAAATGGTGAGCTTCTGAGAGGAACTGATGGTGAGGTAAGTATGTAATATTCATTTGCAGTTACATCATGTGTCTATTTTAAATAATTTTACTCGCTTTAGGTTCCTTTTAAACTCATTTTTTTAACACTTAAGATTTCCTTCAAAGTGGACCTGAACTCTTGCACAGGACAGAAGGAAAACATAGGGAAATTCACCCTGTATGTAGTTAGAGAGCTTAACCTGTTTAATTCCCACTCATTTGTGTATAATCACAAGTTGTAATTTGATCTCTCCCCTGTTTCACCTGACTGCCGCGGCAGAGATTTCAGATAAGCTCATTTGAAAGCGCAGGATGTAAACAATATGTCTGCTTCCATGAAAACAGGACGTAGAAACAATAAATACTAAACACTAAAATGAATCCTAAAATAGATTTATTTTAGGTTTTGTATCAGCTGTAACAAAGTAATGTTTTTTGTTTGAAGGTTATTATGCTGCTGTGTATCTTTTAGAGCAGAGAGGAGTTCTGAGTGCAGGTCCACTTTAAAGGACCACTATTGTGAAAAAAGTTGGTTGTTAAAATCTGACAGAACCAAACTGACAGGTTTTGGGCCAGTCCATCTCGGGGATTCTCAGGGTTTTCTTTGCTTTCAACAGCGTTTACTGAACAGCAGTTTGACTGCCAAAATGGTAAAATACCAGCCAGCCTCCCTACACACTTGCACACTATTTTTTCATACTTTGCAACTGATGTTCAGGAAATGCTGTTGAAAACAAAGAAAACCCTGAAAACCCCCCATGAGAAGATGGACTGGCCCAGTTCTGGACTAGACTGTCCCAGATGGACTGGCCCAGGACTGTCAGTTCTGTCAGATTTTAAAGAGGAACTTCAGCCTATACAAACATGCTGTCATTAAGTAACATACGTTATGTTAATTAAAATAGATAGGTAATATAATCTCTTACCCACACTGTTTTAAAAGAACAGGTAAATGTTTGTGATTTCATGAGGGCAGCCATCTTTGTGGTTGAAAGGAGGTGACAGGGAGCATGAGACACAGTTCCAACTGTCCTGTGTGCTGATCAGCCCTCCCAGTTGCTAGGCAATGTGAATAACAACATAGGAAATCCCATCATGCTTTACACAGCATCAGGGAAAAAAAGCCTGGGAAGTTTTCTTTGATGGGTGTAGCTTAGCTAAAAATGCAGCTAAAAATGATGCTTTGGTAAGAAAAACAAAGTTCTGATGCTGTGAAACTGTTAAAGAAACACCAAGCCTTTTCAGTGCTGCTGAGTAGATTTTTGGTCCGGAGGTTCACTTTAACTGCCTACTTTTTCACGATAGTGGTCCTTTAACTGTATTGTAATGTGACTATTGTCTCCTTTCAATTCTTTGTGGACTGTCCTGTGTGAACTACATTATTTTAGACTTTCGGGCAAAATAACCTATTCTTGTATTTGAACCCTGCAAGACCGTCTAGCTGTTTTTCTATACTCCTTGCTGTGCCTCTATCCTTACTATCAACTGAACTAACAACTACAATATATAAAGCCTCATTTGAACTAATAAAGTCATGTGGATAGTGGTTTTCAAGCACACAAAAGAGTTCCTTTTAATGTACTTGTTCTCCTGGCTGTATACAAGCTTTGTTTTCTTTGATCATTGATCATCATCAATGCTTTCCGAGGCCTTTTATTCCCTGCTAAGACAATTCCATGCAATTCCATGCATAACTTGTGATTGCAAATGTGATACTGTTTCCTGTAGCTAATGGCCATTTTCATTGTTGACAATCTATAGTAAAGAGCTCCAAAAGTTGACCAGATGGTTCAGATGGGCAGAAAACACAGTGTTTTTGGCAGGTGAGGAAAGGGTAGTTTTAAAGTGATCAACTGTTGTTCCATTTAAATTAGTGGAATCGGTTATTTAAACGATGAGGATGGCTTTTTGGTTCGTTCACGTACACAACCAGGGAAGATGTGACGGCTGCGTTTGAGTGGTTCCTTTTTTGACGCCTCGTGTTACCTTTAAAATACGGTAGGTTGTATTAGCTAGAGTGCTAAGCTGTGTAAAAACAAAAACAAAAACATTCTGGGATGCTAAAAAAACGATGTCTATCTAAACACTTTTGTTCCAGAACAGGGGTTTTAGTCACATCTACTGTAGTAACCACATGCATGTGCCAACGGTGTCAACATATGAGTCCTAATCTACCTGGCAGGATGCTTGTATAACTGAGCAATGCATGAAGCTCTAAAGGTGGCCATACACTAATAGATGGCCACCAGATAGACCAACCTATAGATCCCTCTCTGATCTAATCTCATCAAAGAGGGATCTAATTTTTCCCATACACTTCACACAGGTTTGAATCGATTTCAGCCACCGCTTGCCTCGCCGCCCCAGGCCTCCCCCCATTTGGGCTCTCCAGCCAGGAGCAATAGGAGAGTGCGCTTTACTGTTTGAACTTCGGCTAGTCACAGGACGCGACAGGAAGGGAAGAGGAGACGGAGAAGAAAGTGAGACAGCATGGACCCCGGGGACTGGTGCCAGCCGGACAGGTGATGTTATTGCTGTCGCTATTCTGCCTCTGTCGTCGCCGAATCAAACGCCGCTAGCGGTGCGCACCTGTCCCGCCAACGATCGAGCAAAATTTTCCTTTGGGACCTATCGACTGAATAGACCGATGTCAGATGGCAATCGGTCGATCGGTCAGCGTTTTCATCAACGATTTCACAGCAGATTCAATCACAGTGAACAAATCTGCTGTGTATCGGCGGGAATTCGAACTAGTGCATGGGTTACTTAAAGAGAATCTGTATTGTTAAAATCGCACAAAAGTAAACATACCAGTGCGTTAGGGGACATCTCCTATTACCCTCTGACACAATTTTGCCACTCCTCGCCGCATTAAAAGTGGTTAAAAACAGTTTTAAAAAGTTTGTTTATAAACAAACAAAATGGCCACCAAAACAAGAAGTAGGTTTATGTACAGTATGTCCACACATAGAAAATACATCCATACACAAGCAGGCTGTATACAGCATTCCTTTTGAATCTCAAGAGATCATTTGTGTGTTTCTTTCCCCCTGTTCTCATGCACTGAAGTTTCAGGCTGCTTGTTTCTTTCTGCAAACAGCTTTGCCCTTGTCTAATTCCTCAGTATGTGAAAGCCCAGCCAGCTCAGAGGACGATTTATCCAGCTTGTAAGAGAGAAGAGAGAAGCTGCTCTAATCCTAAATAACACACAGGCAGTGTGCAGAGAGGGGCCTGGAAGGGGGAGTTCATAGCAGAACCACAACACTGAAGAACTTGGCAGCCTTCCAGACACAGGCCGACAAGTCTGACAGGGGAAAGATACATTGATTTATTACAGAGACTGTGATAGCAGAAAGTGCTGCAGTAAGCCAGAACACATTAGAATAGCTTTTGGAACTTGTAGGATGATAAAAAACAGGATGCAATTTTTGTTACGGAGTCTCTTTAAGACAAATGTGACGAACTTCAGTCCTCGAGTGTCATATCTGTGCCAGTGTTTAGGATGGACTGAGAAATGTGTTCTGCTTGAGGAACCAAACCTTTCCTCATTCAGTCCTAACAATTCATTTGAACTGTGCCAAAAATTTGTGAAGAACTCGACCCTTGAGGACTGGAGTTCAACATCCCTGCTCTAAGAGAACGATGCTTGAACGGCACTGACAATTAAAAGCCTATATTTTCTTTTTTTGTAAAAGTCTCTTTTCAGAGCTGGTTCACAATGGCTATTTGAGTCCCTGCATTAGCAGCCTGGTCTTGTGTGGTCTCCCTCTCGCTGTGTTAGCAGTTTTCTGTGTATGACAGTGATGGAAAATCACTGATAAGCAAAGGGAGGAAAAAAAAAACCTTTACCATAGAGTCATTCATGAATAATTGATGCCACAGTAGAATGCCATGTCCCCGGAGCAGAAAGGAAAAAAAAAATATTGATTACATAAAGCTGAAGATTCTAGAATCAGTAGGGACCTGACTTTAAGTTTCCTTATGTGGAAACTTGCAGAAGGGCTATTTGAACAGGGTACTGTTTGATGGATCCAGCCTTCCTCACGGGGTCAGAGTGTAGCGGTGGTAAGAAGCAGACCAGAGCGTGGGCCACGCAGAGGTTCCGGTTTCCTCAGAGAAATGTGATGATGCAGCTTTGTTCTTTGCAGTGAAGCAGGGCAGAGATGTAATTTACTGAGATGTGAACAGTATGGAATCTGAACCAGTGATTGGTGATAGTTGTTATACGTGTGCCGGTACGCTCCTTTGAGGAATAGTTGCCGGGGCAGATTTACCAAGACAGGTAGAGTTGCCAGTTGGGACACTTGGAACCATTGCCATTTTTGCAGAGGACACGTCACTTCAAGGACACAAAGGAATGACTTGTATATTATGTATTGCTTCATGGAAATACAGGGGTTGGACAAGATAATGGAAACACCTTGAAAATCAACAAAATATACTTTAATATGGTGTAGGTCCACCTTTTGCGGCAATTACAGCCTCAATTCTCAGAGGTATTGATTCATACAAATTGTGAATTGTTTCCAAAGGAATTTTAGCACATTCTTCAGTTAATACACCCTCCAGTTCTTTTAGGCTGCTTTCACAGTGAGACATTACAGGCGCACATTAGTGCAGCCTGTAACGCAGCCCACTGCACAGTAATGAAAAATCAATGGGCTGTTCACAGTGCCCACGTTGCGTTACATTGTAACGCAAAACGTCAAGACAACGTACTGCATGCAGTACTTTATACACGGCTAAGCCGCGTTAGACTGCTTGCACATGCTCAGTAATGTTGGGGAGCAGGGGAGAGCGGCCAGGCACATGGCTAATTAATATTCACTGCACTTTGTGACGTGTGCAGTGTTTACTTCCTGGAGGGGCCGCTCTGTGTGGCGATTGGCTGGCGGGACCACGTGATGCCGCATGCGTCCAAGAGTACGCATCACGGACGCCAGAGTGAGCTGCTCAACGCGGCTCGCTCTGACGTCCACATCCAACACCACCAGGCGTTGCGTTAGGGGCACATTATGCGAGCATAACGTCCCCTAAAACGCAACATCCTGGTGGGAAAGTAGCCTTAGAGATGATGGCGGCGGAAATCGACTTCTTACTTGTATCTCTAAAAACAACCATAAATGCTCAATAATTTTGAGGTCTGGGGATTGTGGTGGCCAGATTCATTAGAATGTTCCTAGTGCCACTTTTTAACAATTCTAGCTGTATGAAATGGGGCATTATCATCTTGAAAGATGGCATTCCCCTCCAGAAACAGTTCTTGAACCATAGGATGAACTTGGTCACCCAAAACTCTAAATAGTCTCCGGCTGTTAATTCTTCCATGAAGGGAAATCATTGGCCTGGCGGATTTCCAACAAATAGCACCCCAGATTATCACAGAACCCCCACCATGCTTTACGGTTGGGAGAAGGCAGTCTGGATGTATTGCTTCTTTCGGCTGTCTCCAAATGTACACTCGGCCGGCTGGAGGTCGGAAATAAGGTAAACGATGATTCGTCAGAGAAAATCACATTTTTCCACTTTTCGAGGGTCCAATTCTGGCGGTTTCTACACCACTCTAAACGCTTTGATACATTTGTCTTTGAGAGCAGAGGTTTTCTAATTGCAGTTCTTCCGTGGAATCCAGATTTGTGCAGCTCCCGACGAACAGTTTTTGTGGAAACTGGGTTCTGTAGGTGTTCATTCAGCTCTGCAGTGATTTTAGGAGCCGTGGTCTTGCAAGCTTTTCTAACTATTTGATTTAGAGTCCGACGGTCTCTCTCAGACGACTTCGAATTTCGGCCACAAGTGTGCTTTGCTGAGGACGTATTTCCTTCTCTTTCAAAGGCAGCCATTACTTTTGAGACAGTACCTCTTGAAATGCCAAGCATCCGGGCAGTTTCTGTTACAGTAGTGCCAGCCATATGAGCACCAACAATTTGGCCTCTTTGAAAGTCTGAGAGATTTGCCATTTTTATAAATTATAACCAACTTTTGTTTAAATATCTGTAAAAAAAACTATTATTTAACCACTTGAGGACTACAGTGTTAAACCCCCCTAAAGACCAGGCCAGTCTTTGCTTAATAGGCCACTGCAGCTGCAGTGCCACACGACACAGCACACGAGTGATTCCCCCCTCCCTTTTCTCCCCACCAACAGAGCTCTCTGTTGGTGGGGTCTGATCGGCCACCAAATGTTTATTTTTTTTTATGTAAATATTTATATGCGTGGTTTTTTATTTTTTATTTATTTATTTAATAAATTTAATATGTATCCCCGCCCTCCCTCCCCTTGCCAGCCAATTCCTGTGATCGGCTGTCATAGGCTTCGGCCTATGACAGCTAATCACTCCTGACTCCAGGGAGGGGACAGTCGTGTCACACGGCTGTCCCTAGTACAGCGCTGCTGCTGATCGCTGCGCTGTACATGCTGACTAGACGGCAATTCCCGCTTGGAGACTGAAGGTGGGGCGGACCTCCGACCCCCCCCCCCCCCGAGCAGGAGATGCACGCGCAGCCTGCACACGATCTCCTGCAAAGTGCAGCCCCAGGACTTGACGCCAGTTGGCGTTAGGGGGTCCTGGGGCTGCTGTCGCGGTCACGCCCATTGGCGTAAGGCGGTCCTAAAGTAGTTAATTAAACATAGCAAATAACAAAAATAATAAAAAATAAAAAAATTAACATATGTCAAATTTTGATTGCTTAAAACATGCTCAAAGATTATGATGCCAAAATGTTAAGTGTTTCCATTATTTTGTCCAACCCCTGTATATTCTTGCTCATGGCACGTTAAGTACTTGCAAATACTTCCTGTTTTAGGAAGACACAGCAAGGGGGAAGGAGTTATTGTTCTTCATTTTGACACGATACAAAAGAATCTCCTTAAAGCGGACCTGAACTTCCCCTCTGCTCTAAATGATAAGCAACATCATAATAACCTTTAAAGAAAAACATTTCTTTGTTGCCGCTGATACAAATCCTGCAATAAATCTGCAGTGTCTTTACTTCCTGCTTTCATGGAAGCAGACATAGGGTTAACATCCAGCCAGTTTACCTATGCTGCACATAACAATGCATTGACAAGCAGGAGGACATGTATCTATTATGTTATTCTCTGCAGACAGCTGTCCCTGCCTGGACAGCTTATTCAAAGAGACAGAACTACAGCTGTAGTTTAAGATATCGAGACCTGTCACCTGCTAAAGATATAACGTACACACGGAGTGTAGGCAGAGGGATTCTCCCCCCTGCCTCATGATCCACTGGTCCGATACTCTCCATCACTGCATTGTGAAAGGAATTTAATAACGAGTTGATAATAATGAGATAAACAGGGGGAGATATACAGCAGTACTTAGGAACACCTAGACAAGTTATTTCCATCCCAATTGAAAAAACATGTTAATTGATAGTTGTCCTTTAAAATAAACGTGTCAACAGGGGATCAAGAGGATTTATACTTACCTAGTGTTCTTTTAGCCCTCTGTGGTCGATCAGTTTCCTCTGTGTCAATCTGGTCCTTTCTGCTCTCCCGCTCTTAGCCCTGGTAGTCGCTGACTACGGTGCATGTGCGATCCTGGATGCGCTCCTCCGTGATCACACTTACATGGCTGGCAGCGTTCTCCACCTGCTTAGTTAGTTAGGGCTTGTGTCTGCACAGGTGCAGAACAAAGGAGGCATGCGTTGAAGTTCCCGACTTGTTCACTTGGGGGGTTTACCAAAGCTGACTGCAGGAGAACGGAGGGGACACATAGGAGCTGACTGACTACAGGGGCTGGAGGAAGCCCCGGGTAAATTAAAATCTTTTATCCTCACTCTTCTCAGGGCGTACATTTGAAAAGGGCGCCTGTAAAAAAGGGCGCCTGATATAGATGAAAAAAGCCAGATTCGACTACACAGGGCACCTAGTGTAGCCCAAATGCCAAATTCAGCTACAAAGGGCGCCTGGTGTAGCCCATATGCTAAATTTGGCTACAAAGGGTTCCCGGTGTAGCCCATATGTCAAATTCAGCTACAAATGGTGCCTGGTGTAGGCAAAATGTCAATTTCAGCTACAAAGGGCGCCCGATGTAGCCCATGTTCTAAATTTGGCTATAAAGAGTGCCTGGTGTAGCCCATATGCTAAATTTGGCTACAAAGGGTTCCCGGTGTAGCCCATATGCCAAATTCAGCTACAAATGGCGCCTGGTGTAGCCGATATGCCAAATTCAGCTGCACGGGGTGAATGGTGTAGCCGAAAAGCTAGTTTTAGTTTACAAAAAGGATGCTGTTACAGGAAAAATTTGTTGGGCTATAAAAGGGCTCTGGATTTAGCAAAGAGAGAAAAGTGATTACTTTAACCTAACTTCTCCCTACTCTCACACAGAACCCTAATCCCCCCTGGTGTTGCCTAACTCTAACCCCTCCCTGGTGGTGCCTAACCCTAAGGCCCCCTGGTGGTGCCTGAACCTAAGACCTCCCCTGGTGATTACTATGACCTAACTTCTCCCTACTCTCACACAGAACCCTCCCCTGGTTGTGCCTAACCAAAGACCCCCCTCCCTTGGTGGTGCCTAACCCTAACCCCGCCTTGGTGGTGCCTAACCCTAAGACCCCCCTATTGGTGCCTAACCCTAAGACCCTAATACCCCCTGGTGAGTACTATGATCTAACTTCTCCCTACTCTCAAACAGAACCCCAACCCTGGTGGTGCCTAACCATAACCCCCCCCCCCCCGGCTTGTGAGGCCTAATCCTTACCCCCCTGCACCCTCGATTCAAAAATCTCAGCTATAAAAGAGCACCCTTTTGTAGCAGAATCAAAAACCTTGTAGCCGAATGAAAAATATGGGCTACAAAGGGGTACCCTTTTGTAGCCAAATTGAAGACTTTGTAGCCGAAAAAAAAACGCCCTTTTCACCACCTTGTAGCCCATATTTGCAGAAATAACATTGAAGTCTATGGAGGCGCACTTCTGGTTTGCTTTAGGTAGCATCGTGACGCAAAGGGGGCGCTACCGCTTCACAACTGAGGGGTTTAACTCCTTGAGCACCAGAGCAATTTTCACCTTTTAGCTCTCCTTCTATTCATTTGCCAATAACTTTATATAACTATATCTTGTTTTTTTCATAACCAATTAGGCTTTCTTTGGGTGGTACATTATGCCAAGAATTATTTCATTCTAAATGTTTTTTATGGGGAAAATAAGAAAAAAATTGGAAAAAAATCCTTATTTTTCAGTTTAAGGCCATTATAGTTTTTAACAAGGCATGCTACTGTAATTAAAGGGAAGGTCCAAGCAAAATAAAAAAATGAGTTTCACTTACCTGGGGCTTCTACCAGCCCCATGCAGCCATCCTGTGCCCTCGTAGTCACTCACTGCTTCTCCAGTCCCTCGCTGGCAGCTTTCCGACCTCGGAGGTCGGCGGGCCGCATTGCGTACGTTTTTACGCATTCCCACTAGTGCAGGAACATTAACACATACATTTTTACGCATTACTGGTCCAATGCGTAAAAATGTACGCATTGAACCAGTAATGCGTAAAAATGTATGTGTTAATGTTCTTGCACTAGCGGGAATGCGTAAAAATGTACGCAATGCGGCCCGCCGACCTCCGACATCGGCAAGCTTCCAGCGGGGGACTGGAGCAGCAGTGAGGGACTACGAGGGCACAGGATGGCTGCATGGGGCTGGTAGAAGCCCCAGGTAAGAGAAACTCATTTTTTTATTTTGCTTGAACCTTCCCTTTAAAATCCACAAAGTGTATTAGCCCATTTGTACTGGTTATTACACCATTTAAATTATGTCCCTATCACAATGTCTGGCGCCAATATTTTATTTGGAAATAAAGGTGAATTTTTCAGTTTTGCGTCCATCCCTAATAACAGTTATAAAGTAACAGTAATATACCCTCTTGACATACATATTGAAAAAAAAAAATCAGTCCCTAAGAAAACTATTTATGTATTTTTTTTTTTATTGTAAATTTTTTTTTTATTTTTACAAAAAATTAAAAAATAGGTCTTTGCATTTAAAAAAAAATGCTTTTAGGTGTAGTTTTACTATTTAGCCACAAGATGGCCTCAGTCATTTTTTTTAAATGTGTCCTGTAAGTGAAATATGTACGCTTACAGGAAGTGTACTGAGGATGGGAAACTTTTTTTTTTAGAATGATTGCACAGCTTCTCATAGAAGCCACCGATTATTGCTACCGGGACTTAGATCAATTAATGGGAATGGGGTTCCCATTCATTGATCTCCGGACGAGCGGGTTGCAACATGAATGAGCGCACGAGCGAGCAGGAGCGCGGACAGCGGTGGTGGCGGCAGGGATACATATATCTACTCCCCAGGCGTTAAAATGAAGTTTAAAGGGGAGTAGATATACTGTCCAGAAGCTGTGAGGTGGTTTTAAGGGTTTCGGGCCCCCACCATTAATAACCCCTCTATATTTGCCTATATTCGTCAGAGGCAGTTTCATGATCTATCTGTACACACAAGTTATTGTAGCTCTATAATGTCCAACAGTTCAGCATTTTCTAAATAAAATGCTTTGCCAAATGTAGAATACATAGGAACCCAGAGGAGGGAAATGGCTTGCTGCGGCGCCCTGACAGCTCGAGGAGAAGACTCATTTGTTTTGTTTAGGAAATGTTCGGGAAGCGGGGTAAGCAGGGTTATTCATGGAAATCCCATCTATTTTGTATTTTAGCAAATTTAATTCGTGGAGCCGTTTACTCGGAGCGAGAGTTTGATTAATTGCTTCTCCCAGAATGAAAGGATCAGCTCTATTTGGAAGGATGGGAAATAATGGCATGTTGCTGAAACACCAATAAATATTCATTACAAATAACTTTCTTCAGGCCCTGGTGAGACTCGGCTGGATTCCGGGGTTGTGAGGCCCCACTGCTGGAACACTCATCCTATTATCAGTGGTTATTATTAGTGGTAGTAATAGCTGAATTACTGTATGTAAAAACAATTACATTTTATGGGACACTTGTATTATACGCACATGATCTTTGTATACACTAAGGGCCCATTTACACTATATGCAGATTTGCGGCATTTCCCCCCATTGCGAGTAGGGCGGGGAAATGCCTAGCTCTTCATTCAGTGACTTGCTGTCCAGATCACTCTTCGGTGGCACTGTTGGTTCAGAAAAGCTTCCTTATCTCTGCTTTTAATTCTCTGGAACTCTGCGTTCAGCTGGGCAAATTTGTCTTTGCCTCCATTGACTTTTGCTTTCCACCTTTCCCCAGCAACATTTAAAGTCATAGTAGACAACCATTTTGCTTTCTTATGGGGATTCTTAGGCCTATTAAAAAAACAAACATTTTTACTCACCTTGGGCTTTTACCAGCCCTCTGCAGCCGTCCCGTGCCCTCGCAGTCACTCTCAGATCCCCCTGTCCCCCGCCGCCAGCTACTTTCGATTTCGGCCGACAGGCTCACTGGGCCTGCACAGGCCTGGCCACACGTCTCCTTCTTTGTGTTCCTGTCTGCAATAGCGATATTGTGTATGGGAACGCGAAGAAGACTACGCATCAGTGGGACTGTCGGTGAATTGAAAGTAGCTGCTGGCGGGGGACAAGAGGATCCGAGAATGACTGTAAGGCCCCTTTTACACTTAATCAGTTGGTATGCGTTAGTGTGCGTTAGTATGCGTTAGTGCGCGTAGGTACGCGTTTTTTCCATAGCAGTGCATTGGGAAGAAGATTTCAGTTAAAACGCGTTGAGTGTGAAAGGTGCCCTAGGAAAACATGGGACTTACTTTGAAAATCAGTTTTCTTTCCGTTTTAACTGAGGTCAACTGATTAAGTGTAAAAGGGGCCTAAGGGCACGAGGCAGATGCAGGGGCCTGGTAGAAGCCGCAGGTGAGTAAAAAGGATTTTTTTATAGGCTTAAGTGTCCCTTAAAAGGGTACCTGAGACAGGGTAGAGAAAAGAAGTTATACATACCTTCCTCCAGCCCCCTCAAGGCTTTTCGATTCCTCCTCCCCCTCCTGGATCGCCTGCAGTTCGACCCACAAAGGCTTCTAGTCGGGCCAGTCGGCACAGGCACAGTCCAGCACGCATTCCACCGTCACACTTCCGTCGCCGGGAGCATTCTGCGCAGTGGTACTGTGCAAAGCATGCACAGTACGCCCTAGACCGGAGGACATTGTGGGACCAATTGTGGAGGACCCAGAGAGCACAGAAGGATGGCGAGGGAGTGATCAGCCTAGAGGGGGCTAGAAAAAGCCCTAGGCATGTATAACATTTTCCTCTAACCCCATCTCAAGTTTTTTTTTAATCTTTCCTCATTTTGGGATCGTATTTGTTGCAACCTCTTGTACAATATCACTTACTTCTGTCCATAGTTTTTCAGACATTCTTTCCACCAGAGCTAATCCTCTGAACCTATTCTTCACCTCTACTGTGAAGTCAAAATAAATATTGTTAAGATCATATGTTGTTGGTCTAAATTATTTTCCTGTTGTCTTTTATTAGTTTAATTGTAGACTTTGAATTAAGAAGCTGATGATCTGAACTACAGTTGGCTCCTGGTCTTGTTTTAGCTATTTGTATAGAACTCGTCCATCTCCTCTTACAAAGTATGCAATCAATCTGGTTGCGATATTGACCATTTGGCAATGTCCATGTGTTAAGTCTTCTCTTCTCTGTGCTGTTAAAATCAGGGCTGTGGAGTCAGTACAAAAATCATCGGACTCCGACTCCTCAGTTTATGAAACCACTGACTCTGACTCCAACTCCGACAACAGGTACCCAAAATGGCTCCAACTCCTTGACTTCGACTCCTTAGTCTAATACTTACTAGGTCTGTGGATTTGGTACAAAAATCATCCGACTCCTCAGTTTATGAAACCACCGACTCTAACTCCCACTCCGGGTACCCAAAATTGCTCTGACTCTTCGACTCCAACTCCGACTCCACGACCCTGGTTAAAATAAGGTATTTGCTATAACCAATGTGTTGTTTTGGCAAAATTCTGTTAGTGTCTGTCCTGCTGCGTTACGTTTTACAAGACCAAACTTTACTGTTATACCCCTTTTGTATGATGTTTTTTTTTTTTGGGTGTTGTGTCCAGTAGGTGTTGCAAATCACCATAAAACTGTTCCACTTCCTTCTTATCAGCTTGATACCCAATAAGGGGTAACAATTAACTTATTGCTCCAGGGTTAATGAAGACCTCCCAAGCATAGACTTCATAGTAGTACTTCATATGCGCTTTTATGTTATTCGGCAACTCCCAATGTTCAGAAGAAATAATGACCAGTTACCATGAAACCACTGAATCCATGCCGTTCGTATCGGTGGGTCGTTCGTAAGTCAGGCATTCGTAAGTCGGGGACTACCTGCATATGTAGTACTATCCCTACAAAATAAAATTCTATTTTCCAGTACAGCAAGTTGTTATCCATGCAAATAAGCTTGTGGAAAACTTGTCGAGTTCGGTCCATTTCCTGAAAAGTTAATAGGAGCCAAAAGTAATAAGTCAGAAAAGGGTTCTGATAAGGTTTTAGTGCTGGAAAGTTCAAAGGTTCACTACTTCTGTTTGTTTCTTAGTTCAACAAGGAAGATTTGTCATGGCTGCTGTTTAGAATCAATCTTAAACATAAAGTCTTTAAACTAAAAAAATAAAATAAAAGACTCAGTTCTATGTTCTGTTTAACTTTAGTAAAACACATGCAATTAACCATCTCATAAGTTAATTTTCACTTAAGGTTTGCTTTAAAGAGGAACTCCAGTGAAAATAATGTAATAAAAAAGTGCTTTTTTTACAATAATTATGTATAAATGATTTAGTCAGTGTTTGCCAATTGTAAAATATTTTAAATCCCTGATTTATATTCTGACATTTATTACATGGTGACATTTTTTACTCCTGGCAAGTTATGTAGCTGCTGCTTGCTGTTTTGGCAGTTGGAAACCGCTGTAAACAGCTATTTCCCACAATGCAACATAGTTCACAGACAGGAAACTGCCAGAAGTACCTCGGTACTCAGAGCTTCTTGTGGGAAGGGTTTCACCACAATATCAGTCACACAGAGCCCCCTGATGGTCTGTTTGTGAAAAGGAAAAGATTTCTCATGTAAAAGGGGGTATCAGCTACTGATTGGGATAAAGTTCAATTCTTGGTCGGAGTTTCTCTTTCAGTAAATTTCAGAGATGCCATCTTTGGGCATGTAGTTTGTGTGGCATTAGTGGCTTTTGTCAATTTTCTTCTGTTGCTAGCCATTAGGCTAATTGCACACATGGCACGGTGCGATTGTCCTTTGGCAGGAGAGCCTACTGCAGGAAAATTGTACTGCATCATTTCATGCAGCAGAGTGCGCCAACAGGGTAAATTGACCAAGCTCCGCCTCCTGCTCAATGACGTGCTCCCTGCTGAACAGGAAGTACGTCATTGGATTTTGACCGATCAGCGGATGCAAGCCGCACTGATCCCATTGACTCCAGTGCAATTGCGTGCCGAGCGGTGCTGCTCATACCTCTCAGCAACACACTGCAGAGTCTGTGTTGCTCAAAACACTTCCATCGCATCCCGTCGTATCTCGGGTACTGTGGCTAGTAACATAGAGTCTAATGGCCCCAGGGCCGAAGCTACCATAGGGAAAAATGGGCAATTGCCCCAGGGCCCCAGAGCCTGTAGGGGCCCCCAAGGTGTCGCTCACCCATCTTAACTGTTGCTCCCCAGGGACTCTGCAGAGTTTGTTAAGTTGGGAGGTGATTGGGGGAGGGTCAGCAGCCAGCTCAGGGGCCCAGGAGGGAAAATTGGCTGCAACAAAGGGCCTCTAATGAAGCTTTTTGGTGGGGGGTGTCTGTTGGGGGGCCCCAAGGCTAATTTTGCCCTAGGGCCTAATTGTTACTTGAACCGGCCCTGAATGGCCCCTGCAATGTGAGAGTGGCGGGGGATCAGCTGAGGAGAGTACCGTGACGTGGCACGCCACAATAGTGTGAAAGGGGCCTCAGATGTATCTGTCCTTGTGGAAAACAAAAGATTGCTTTCTTAAAACAGAAAGAATTTGCGATAATTCAGATCAGAGGGAGCTCCGAGATTTCTCCCAGTGCATCCCTGCTGGAAATGCAAATTATCCGTTGTTGTTCCTGTGAGCCAGCCACACCTCCAGATTCGCTGGAATGCAATGATGTGTCAGTTGTTAATATTACAGAGCCACAATAATGCAACATGCATACAGACTGTTTCGGATTGGTTGATGCTCATCAGTGCATGGCATGGATTAATGTGGCTCTATGGGGCAGGACTTGAAACATCCAGAGGTACAGAGAACCCAGCAAGCTCATGGTGAAACAGAACTCCTAGGAGTGTGTGAGGGGCTACAATGGACCAAAAAGCCCTCTTTCTAAAATGCTATGGAAAACAAAAGATTGCTTTCTTAAAACAGTGTTTCAAGTCCTACTCCATAGAGCCACATTAATCCATGCCATGCACTGATGAGGATCAATCAATCAATCTGAAACAGGCTGTATGCATGTTGGATTATTGTGGCTCTGTAATATTAATCAGCTGACACATCATTGCATTCCAGCAGTTCAGGAGGTTTGGCTAGCTCACAGGGACAACAATGGATAACTTGTATATTTCAGCAGTGATCCACTGCTTGGAGCTCACTTCAATCTGAATTATCGCTAATTCCTTCTGTTTTAAGAAAGCAATATTTTGTTTTCCATGCATTTTAGTAAGAGGGTTTTCTGGTCCTTTGTAGCCCCTTACACACTCCTAGGAGTCCTGGTTCACCATGAGCTTGCTGGGTATTCTCTACTTGTGATGACCGCATTTTAATGGAATGATAACAATCATATTAATGGGGCTTTGAAAGATGAACTTTCTTTCACAACCTGCTTGTAGTGTGCAGCGATTGTCCTCTCTTTGCCGGCTAGTCTAGACAGATGTTATGCCCCAGATTTCAGTTTTACATAAATTACACTCACTGTATGAAACATTAGTCTGTGTTTCATGCAAGGTAACGTTTCCTAGTAGTGTTAGAAGTCCAGCGCTGAGACAAGCATTTGAAAATGTTCCGTATACCTTCATAGCGAGCTCATCATGTGGAAATCGCACGCTGGTTATACCGCAGGTGTGTTGCTATACCTGTTTGATAATGTTCTTCATAGAGAAGGAAGGTATGGAAACTTTGATCAGAGTTGTTTATCTGTACAGAGAGGTGGTTCCCAGAGGATTGTTCTAATAAGTTCTTTGGAATGACATTGTTTCTTATCAGCGGTTTGTGAACTTTCTTGATGAGAGTATTCCTGCAATGCAGTATAAGGCTTATTTAAAGGGAATCTGAACTGAGAGGAGGGATATGGAGGCTGCCATATTTATGTCCTTTCAGGTGCGTAGCAATAGAGGTTGCAGAGGTTGCGACCGCATCGGGGCCCTTGGGCCAGAGGGACCCCCGAGGGGCCTTCCCTCAACTACAGTGTTAGCTTTCTATTGGTCCTGTGCTCATAATAATCACTTCTATAGATGCTTTCAATAGTGGTAATCATTAATAAACTGCTCCCCATCCCCTTCATGCACCTCTGACACTGTAGTTGCCATTGGCAGCCGGTTTTTGTGCGTCATATCAATTGTTATGTTTAGAGTACATGGGGAGGGCCCAATGTAAAACTTGCATCGGAGCCCACAGCTGCTTAGCTACACCACTGTGTCCATTTAAACAACACCAGTTGCCTGACAGTCCTGCTGATCTGGTGTAGTTGTGTCTCAATCACATACTTGAAACTGACAAGTGAGTAAAAATCTTGTCAGATTTTTGTCAGAAACAACTGATCTACATACTTGTTCAGGGTCTAAAGGTGCCCATACATCTAGCAGATCCACCAAGAGACAGATCTCTTTCTGATTGAATCTGTTTATAGAGAGATCTGTTGCATGCCTATACACCGCAGGATGATTCACAATTGATTTTAACATGAACTACGGTATATCTGGAATCGGCATAGCGTCGCTGTTTTTGAAACTGGCCTAGCCGTCCCCCATATGTAAATGTCCCCCAAGTGCCCGTGTAAAATCTCATCCGTCCTGCTCCTGCAACCCTGGGCCTGCATTATCATCAGAAATCAGTACATTCATTCATGAGGTAAATACAGGGATATGGTTATCAACTTCCACTTGTAAATTTCCAACAAATTTTCTGACTTTCAAATGAGACAAAAACAGCGTGAAACCACTCACATGTAGTTATATTATCATGTTAGCACCACGGTATGAGGGTTTTAAGATAAAGAACAGAAAAATAAGTAGGAAGGAGAAGTGGAGAAGAAGGTAGATGGTGAATGGGAAAGGAAGGGGGGATTTCACCCAGAGAGTGTCAAGTCACTTTCCATTGTAGTTAATGTGGTTCAGCCCTGATTTAGTTCAGGCTTGTAAATTGTAGTCCAATAAACAAAGATGGCATCGTAACTCAGTAGGTTGTGGAAAATATAAATAGTCAACTTTATTCAAATGCCACTTACCAATGATATAATCTCATTAAAGCTATTTAAAATACAGGTAGTGTTCCACTCATCGCACTACACCCCTGCACACTGTCACATACATACCACACCTATAGGTACCGGTATCTAAGTATACTGGCTGGCCTCTTTGGAGTTTTGCCCAATAGGCATTTCCACAAGACTAGAAAACTCACGTGACTTCAAGGAAGATCTGTATTGGAGTCCGTCACCACCATGAGCTGGGGTAGAATATCCTGCTTACAACGATTTCCTGGGTACAGATCAATCCACTCGCTAGGCTGGAGGGCATAGTTACACTATGTTTCCAATAGTGGTTAGCGTGCACTCTCTTGTCAGGGATGCCGAGAGCCAGGCCAGAGGAGCGCTCATTACTCACGAGAGGTAGACCTCGGCCTCTGGTGAATCAGCCCAGGTTTAGAGTGTACATTGTAGTCCACAGGCCCTGACCTTAGCAAACTTTTTGGGGCATCTATTACGGTATGTTAATCCATAAAGAGATAGGGCCTTGTTCACAGAGGGAATGTAACTATCTACTACAGGGGCTGTGGGTTTATTCCAGTTCAGGAGTACATCAGTACTCAGGCGTTCCAAGGCTTGTAAGCTCCAGAAAGGAATGCTTGTACAAGTACATAAGAGGTAACCTCCAACAATTCCCCCAGCATCTACTTTAGGATAGCTAGATGGGAAAAACTCTGATCCAACGGGACACTGCTGTAAAAAGTGCCGGTGCTGTACAAATTACATTACTAGTCTAACATGTTTCGCCCAGAGAAAGGTCTTTGTTGGAGGACAGAAGTGTACAGCTGTGAATAAAACAAACCCACCCTACCACCACCACAAACATAGAGATCAAAGATGCATGCAGCCCCATCAGATCTCTACTTCTTAATTCCTAATGAGCACTGGGGGAAGGCTAGGTGCACTTTTGTCGCAGCATTGGCATGGAGTCCTTTCATCTTTTTTTTTACAAGGTTTTCCGATACTTGTTACGATCCCGGTTCTTTTTCCCGTGGCTTGCTTCCTTGAAACTGCAGTGTTTTAATGATGAAATAACCATATTTTGTGTTTGTGCTATTACTTTGGAGAAGTCACACATGTTCTCCTCCATGAAATATAAGCAGCGGGAAGGATTGGCAATGTACAGGATGATTTTATGCTCATATTTACAATTTAAATGGGAAATAACTCAGTGGCTGTGTTGTGCTGCATCTACAGTTGACTGGAATAATCAATAAGGAAGGAAGACATGATGCTATATAGAGTCTGAATTATTTTTATTTCCTGCCTCCTCAGCGTTAGCCGGCTGTAATCAAATCCTCCATGTTATGGCTCTACTGTAGTTAATGGAAGAGAAATTTGCATCAATTTTGCTTCTATTTTCATCCTTGCTGCTACACACACTGGATGGCCTTTACATCTCCTTGCAGATAAATGCTTTTTCTCTTAGAAGGGAACTTTTATAAAACGTTAACTGAAGTGATGCATGAGATAAATCGTTCCCTTTATGAATGTTTGTATAAAAAAGCAACTATTCAGTAGGTGCACATTTATTATATCCAGTTTCTAAGTGGCTGAACATTGACTTTCTGTAATAAAGGATATTTCATACGGAATGAGGGAATGCACTACAAACATTGACACAGTAAAAACTAGTGGTACTCGGATTTCTAGAAAGGCCACAAAGGCCCAGGCTTTGGTCGGCTGAGCATGGAAGAGGTGTGGCTTCATATGGAGGAGGAGGAGGCAATAAATGGAAAAAGGGAGACTAAAATTGGGCACAACACATGGAAGAAAGGAGCTGATGTACAAGTGAGCTGTATGTAAAAGAGCAGGGATGCTTTATGAGGATTTTATGCATAAAAGAGGAGGCTGCACATGAAATGGGAGGGGACTGTGGCACATAGAAGGGGTGTTACAAGAAATGTGGCTTAGGAGTGGGAAGAGTATGAATCCGCCTTGTATAGAAGCTCTCTCAGGACTCTTTTACATTAGCTAACGCACGCACAATCCCGATTTCGTGCACACGTTATGACAAACGGCATGACGTCAGGAAGTTACGTTTGATACATATCAGCAGCGCTAGTTTTAATTTACCTGACGGTAAAACACCTGCATTGTACAAATAAAGGTTTCTAGAAGCTCTAGAATGCTTTGTCTAATGTGAACGGTAACATGAAAGTCAATAGACATGTTGCCCCGCTTACCGCTTCCTAGGAGCGATCCGTCAAAACTGACGGAACAGCTCCTAGTGTAAAAGAGCTCTTAGAAACATAATCAGGTAACAGATTTGCAAGGCTCTGATTTGCTGGTTAAGATCATGTGCTAAAGCAGGAAAGGGTCACAGCAAATCAGAGCCTTGCAAATCTATTTGTTGATCATACGGATCTGTTTCTACATGAATTCTCATACACTCAGATCTCACTGGTAGTGGTAGTAACATTTTGTGACAAAGAAAAGTAGGTTACAGTATGCAGGTACGTCATGTAATGTTTGATATGTTCTCTCTAAAAGCAATTTAAGTACTACTTGCAGTTTTCTTGCTCTGGGTACACATTTGGCATTACCTGCCTAGTGGGTTGAGGGAGCATGCAAAACCTGCTTGCCACATACAGTTTACAGTCGGAACATCATTAGAAGCTGTATAGGAAAAAAAACAGGGTGTCGAAAGGATAGGAGGACCCCCACCTGGTGATGTATGCTGGTTGTAACTGTATTAAGGTGGCAATCATTACTCAGACCACACATATAAATAGGTAGCCCACAAAATATGCTGGAGGAAGTATTTTACGATTCAGCATCAGAAATACTTCCTATATATAACATATTTTTCGGACCTTCAGACACACCTGACCATAAGACGTACCAAGGTTTAGAAGACAAAAAAACAAGGAATACTTAACCTTGTGCGTCCATGGTGTAGGGGTGTCTTGTGGATGCTCTCCCCCCAATTATTATGTTCCCCTTGTACCTCTTGTTTCCCTCTTGTATCTTTTGTTCCCCCCTGTGTTCTCCATTGTCTTCCTTGTGTCCTCCTCTGTGCCCCTTTGTGTAGTCCTGTGTCCTCTTCCGTACCCTTTTGTGTAGTCCTTTGTCCTCATTTACTCCATTGCCTCCTTTGTCTCTACCTCTGTGCCCCTTTGTGTAGTCCTGTGTCCTCGGATGTCCCCCTTCTCTCCACCTCTGTGCCCCTTTGTGTAGTCCTGTGTCCTCCGTTGTCTCCCGTGTGTCCTTCTCCGTGCCCCTTTGTGTAGTCCTGTATCCTCCATTGTGTCATCCTCTGTGCCCCTTTGTGTAGTCCTGTGCCACCTGTGTTCTCCATTGTCCCCTTCTCCTCCTGTGCTTCCCCTGTGCCGAGATTAACCTGATCCATTGGGGCCTGTGGGCGATCAGAGACGTCTCTTCTCCCTCATTGTATGTTTTTTACAATATATTTTCACACACTTGATTAATATTTTAAAGATAATGTAATGAATGCAAAAAATGATCAGAACTAAAGGCATCTGACACGGCATTTCTACAGAAGCTATGTCTATCCATATACAGCCCATGCAATAGGTCAGAACAGAAAATGTGATTTCCTCTTGTCAGTAATATGTAATGTTTCCCGGTATCCTCTGTATATCTTACACTTCATCTTATAACCACATGGTGCCTTAATATTGTCTTGCGCGTTATTTGTCAAAAAGTCAGATAGCTGACAGGGAAGGTGTCCTCACATGACAATAACTGCTGATGTAAGGAATTACAGGCAGAGGTATAATGTATCAGACAATGAATTTATTTTCGGTTGGATAAACATAAAGAAAATCTATAGTGACATATGGCTTATATGATACCTCCCTTTCCGGACTGCCTCGCCCTCCTTCTCCGATTCAGTTCCTCTTCAGAGGTTATGTATGGAAATAAAATCTATACACCATGTATCAGTTTGCTGCCAATAAAAGCAACATCTCCGGGAGCCCAATGTATTATTCAGCAGGTTGATGCATAGCTAAAAGGACTTCCTCTAGAAGAAGAGTAAAAAGAAAAGGTTGCATAAATCGCATGGTGTGAAAAAAGAAAATGATAGAAGTTCACGTATAGAAATTTCCATAGCTGGACCTTAAATGGAATATCTGATTTTTGTATGAAATCATGTTTTGGAGCCTATGGCCTAATGTTCGCTGCCAGTTCATGATCCCCTTGACCATAACTCCCTCCCCCCCCCCCGTCCCTTCTTGGTAGACTTCCCGTAGCAGTCCCGACCCATATCCGCGGCTGCAGGCTCACGCTCTACGTGCCACCTTAAAATAGTTATAGCCACCACGGGCAGGAACAGGCCAGAGTATTTAGTGATGGCTGCCGCATGTCCACACGCCGTTCGTGGAAGCAGTCACAAGTCGGCTCGGTCAGCTCAGTCCTGTCAGTCCTGTCAAACCAGTCTTCAGTCAGTCCTGCCAGCCTGGACAGCTCAGTCCTGTCAATTCAGTCTCCAGCCAGTCCTGTAAACCCAGCTTAGTCAGCTCAGTCATCAGTCAGTCCTGTGGCTTGTCAGTCCAGTCGTCATTTCTCCAGCCAGTCCTGTAATCAGTCGGCCTGTCGTCCTAGTCCATCCTACTCACTGCAGGTTTCACCCTCTTGTTTTTATCATCACACTGATGGGGCAGCCATGGGGGTAGTGACCTGGTGGGCACCAGGCAGCATATTAGCCCGTCGCCTGCTAGGGGTGATGGCCCATCATTCCTTGCTGAGTGCACTGGTGAAGACCCGTGCTCACTGGGGCAATGGGGCAGTCACTGGTGCTGAGATCAACAAGAGCTTGACACCACCTGATCGATCTCTCAGTTGATTTCCAGCCAAAATCAGTCAAGCAATCATTTGGGACTGATGAAAAATCTCTGTTGCAAGTGTTCGATGACAATGGCAGTAATGGTGCCATGTTCTCTATTCCATTGGCAATGGCAGTAATGGTGTTCGATATTGTGATGATCGATGGACCACCAGCCAGTGTGCCCATGTGTGGTGTTGATGGCTAAATCGGTGTCCAGCGTCACCTCAAGCACTTCTATCACTTGACACCGGTGCATGTAGTGATGCTGCTGCACAATCAGTGTGCAGTGTCTGAGCAGGCAACAGATCCCTCTCCAATCAGATACAATCAGAGAGGTCTATCTAATAAATGATTTGGGGGCAGATCAACTATTGTATGGCCACCCTTAAGCCCCGTAAACACACCTAACTTAAGTTAGCTGAGGTGGCCGATAACGACCGTTTTAGCCGACAATCAGGTGTAGAGATGGCCCGAACGGTTCGCGCGCGAACTTATTCACGCAAACATCAGTGGTGCGCGTTCGTGGTGAACCGCGAACTATATGCAAGTTTGACTCGCCCCCTATACTACATCATTAGGGTCAACTTTGACCCTCTACATCACAGTCAGCAGACACAGGGTAGTCAATCAGGCTACAATCCCTCCTGGAGCCCCCCCCCCCCCCCCCCTTATAAAAGGCAGGCAGTGTCAGCCTTTTCACTCAGTTGTGTGCCTGCAGTAATTAGAGAAGGGAGAAGAACCTGCTGTAGACATAGGGAAAGCTTAGTTAGGCTCTTGTTAGGCTTGTTAGCTTGCTCCTTGCTGATACTTATTGCTAAAAAGCACCCCTCAACAGCTCTTTTGAGAGCTAATGTTGTTCTTGTGATCAATTTTTTTTTGTGTGTGTCCCACAGACACTTGTTGCATATACAGCCCTGCCAGTCAGTTGCAGCTGGCCCTTGGCCCCTTGGTAATTCCTACTGTGCCACTGCCAGGCCCAGCACATTCAGTGACTACCTGTGTGTGTGAAAGCTGCACATTTGTAATACCAATCACTGCATACCTAGCTGTTCAGTGCACCTACTTATGTGTACGCACGCATTGTATTAGTCAAGTCAGTGCATACCTTTCACTTCATCCCCCCCAATATGGGCAAAACAGGCAGAGGCAAAGGCAGGCCATCTGGCAGGTCTGTTCGAGGTCGTGCTGTTGTGATTTTGTGCGGCCCTGGACCAAAGTACAATGTTCAGAAGAAGGCACGTACCATCAACCCCCAAGAATGTCAGGACGTAGTTGACTAACACAGAACACCTCATCTTCCTCAGCTTCCGCACGGAACCGTGACATATCTTCCTCCTCCTGCTCTGATTCGGGCACCCCACTTAACACTCAGTCAGCCGCCACCACCAAAGTGCCATCATCCCAGGGCTCAGCGATGTGGAAATTTTTTTGTGTGTCTGCCTCAGATGAGAGCAATGCCATCTGTACTCTCTGCCACCCAAAATTGAGCTGTGGATAGACCAAGACCCGTGTAGGGACAACTTCCTAAGGAAGGCACATGATGACAAAGCAAAAACTGCAATGGGATGACCACCTGAGGAAAAGCAGCACACAAAAGCAAAGCCACACACCGCAGTGGAAGATACCAGGCCACAATTATTTATCAAAAAAGGCGATACCTAAACTGTACCATGATGTTGAAACAAGGCAAGTGGTGTCATCTCTGGCACACAGCATTGGGTCAAGGGTCCATTTGACCACGTGGTCTGCAAAGCACGGTCAGGCCTGCCCAAGGAAAGTCAGTCCCCACACACAGCATCACTGCCTGCACGCCGTGTGACTGCATGCCCCGAGACTAAGTCGGTCCCCACACAGCATCTCTGCCTGCAGGCCGCCACACTGCCTTCTCCGCCATCACCAACAGGGTCCAGGACTCCAGGTGGATTCCTGAATTTTTAAGGCCGCTGCTAGCAGCGGACGCTATAATAATTTTTCTGGTGCGTGTTTATGCATACCTAATTTTTCTGGCTGCACTGCGACTGCAACAACATTACAAAAGGCATGTACATGTGCCCATTCCCCTTCGTGATCGTTACCTTGCCGCGATGAAGGGGCTTGCGTATCACAATGAAGCAATGACCACCGGCTATATGAAAGCTTTGGGGGGGGGGGGGCACACCCAAGATAATAAGGTCGTTGCTTCATTGTGGACAGACCAAATTCGATCAACAGTCACTGTTGTTCTATCATTAAACTACCACAGCCCGGTGACCATATGGGCTTGAAAACCGCCACGGCCTGCACTCTCGCCATGGTGTGCACCACTCCAGCAAGGCCGTCACTACACAAACAGCTGTGTGCGGTGTGTTACACAGTGAGTTTGGTGTGTCAGTGTGAAGCAGTACACTAATTACACTACCTGATTGATGTATACACATGCAAGATGTTTTAAAGCACTTTATGCCTGCAATTTAGCATTGCAATGTGATTTCTGGCCTTAAAACGCTGCTGTGCGTCAAATCCAGATTTTCCCCCTGGGACTTTTGGTGTGTATCCCACTCCGCCATGCAAAAACTCAGGAGTTAGACCCCTTGAAACATCTTTTCCATCACTTTTCTGGCCAGCATAAATGTGTGTAGTTTTCAACGTTCGCCTCCCCATTGAAGTCTATTGCGGGTTCGAAAAGTTTGCAGGTTCGCAAACTTTTTCGTAAATTTGAGTTCGAGGTTCGCGAACCTAAAATCAGAGGTTTGAGCCATCTCAGGTGCGTGTATGGCACCTGACGACCCCCGACACCCAAGCAGTGACCTCGATCCACCCACCAATCTCATTGTTCATGCTGCTTCCTCGTCCACCGTGTGACGTTCATCGTCCCTCCGTCGCCCCCTCGCATAGCAACACAGTACTTCGTCAGACGTCCGCTACACAGCTGGCACACGTGTGTGCAGCTCGGCCCAACGATGTCACTAGGGGCCACATCAATTGGGAATGTGTACGGGCCCTTAGCCTTCTCTTATCCATTTTCACTTTATAGGTTGGTAGAAGCTGAGATAACCAACTAAAGATCATTTAACCAAAAAATAGTCTTTTTTGAGGTTTAATCCCTTCTAAATTAAACGGCCCTGTAGTGTAACTGATGTCATCCAGCATATACTGGTTACTGAAAATGGAAATGACTTGACACCCAAACACCCGTGTCTATGTTGCCACATCAAGAAGTTATATACTGGCATTTTGTACAGGCAGGGTATAAATGTGTAAAGCAGCTAAAACTTCAGGCACTTTAAATATATTTGTATGCTTGTTTTTGCATAACTAACTTTCAAAGCCTCAAATTGAAAACTCATGTAATTGAACTTAATGGAGTCATGAATAGTTGTGCCTGGGAACTGGTGGGTAATGTTGTGATTGCACTGTGTTTTATCATATTCTACTGAGAGATAGAATTCACCATGGAAACTGATAGTTTATTCGCTCTCTCTTTTCTTTCTGTTCCAACTTGGTGTATTTTAAAGTGAATGGGAACCGCATTTTTTTAAAAATGAAGCAAATACTTACCTAAGGAGAGGGAAGGCTCTGGGTCGTATAGAGCCTTCTGTCTCCTCTCTCGTTGCTTCCTATCCTGTGCTGGTTTCCCCACCGTTTCAATCCCCCACCGAAAGGGTATTTGGAAGTCTTCAGGAGCCGTCTCCTCGTGCGGCTCCATACTGCACAGGCGTGAGCGTGCAAAAGAGCGTGCTTGCGCAGGCGCAGTACAGGGCCGCCCTTCTTCAGGAGCACTCGGGCTCCCTGAAGACTTCTGAAGCCTCCTTCGGCCGGATAAAGTAGTATTTGACTAATTTAGTCAAATACTGCTACCGGGCGAGCCAGCACTGGAACGGGACCAGGAGAGGAGCCGGAAGGCTCTATAGGACCCAGAGCCTTCCCTCTCCTTGGGTAAGTATCTGTCCTATTTTTTTGTCCTATTTTTTTAAATGCGGTTCCCATTCACTTTAAAGGGACCGATCACAAATCTAGGCAGTCCAATCCCAGCAGGCCTATTTGTTAGAGTGAAACGTGGCGACCTGCGGTCCTTTGGCTTAGAATACCGTTGCTGCATTTGTTGGGCAGGATGCGACTGCCAGGAGGCAAGGCAGCCACGAAGCACACTAAACCATAACCTGTTCCAAATTTCTGCACGTCAGCAACATGGAAGTGAATAGGGAAAAGTGCCTGAAAGTGACCTTTTCTCTGTTCCTCATTAGGCATCACACAACGATCTTGTCATTTATCAAAGAAAGACATGTGGCCATGCAGTGCGTTGCGCCAATGTTTTTTGTTTTTTTAAACACTGTGAACACGGGCATGTGTAGTGTGTAAAAAATGGAAAATAGAAAAAAGATGAGGTTATTTTTTTCTTTTTATATTAAAAAATAAATAAACAAGAAAACATAGTTCCCTGCCCCATAGACTAGTATCTACTGTCAGCAAATGCTGCGCACTGACATGGGCTGTATTTTCTGACAGTATATACTTTATTGGTGGGGAGTTTTCTGCTTAAATTTACTGCACCATATATATTTTTGTACCCCCGAAGAAGCCTAGTTTAGGTGAAACATGTTGAGTTCTAATTGGTGTGGTGATTTAGGCACTGCTAAAAATACTGTCTTAGTTGTGGCAAATGTATAGCTAGTTGGAATAGTGACACTAAATCTAGCAAGCAGATAGGGGAGACAGCTGATTGACATTAGATCGATAGGAACCAGCTGATCTCCCATTCAGATTGCTATCTGAGGCTGGGAACACACTAGACAGTTTGTTTGTGCCTTTTTAGTGCATTTTACATGCGTTTTCTATTCGCTTGCGTTTTTTCCCGCATATGCAATTTGTATGAGTTTTACATGCCTTTTTTATGTGTTTTATGCAAATCACTAGGAAGTCAACAGGTAGCAGAAATACACCATCAAACTTGTTGTTTTAAAAAACGCAATACCTCTGCGTCACCATTGACTTTCATCATGTGCGTTTTGAAAAATATGCAACATAATCAGTGTTTTTTAAAAATGCACATTGCAGAACGCAAGCGTATGCGTTTTTTCATGCAGCCCATTGACTTGCATTATGTGCGTTTTTGCTGTGTTTTCCGCAATGCTAACGTTTCTGCCTAGTGTGTCCCCTGCCTGACACTCCAGCACTATTTAAACTATCCATATGTTGTGTATATATTCCTTTGATATTATATACTCCCTTCCCACAATCAGCTATACAGTACATGTATGTTTGCTGCCCCATTGATTTTAATGACTTAATAAAAGTTAGATTAGTCTAGTATGTTTAGGTGCCAATACTTACAGATTTTGTGTAAAAATGGGCTTTATCCCCCGAGTACTTATCTGAAGTGCGTTTGTTTAGAGCTGTCATATTGCTTGTGACGTCAGCACTAACATGGAGAATTTGTGGCACTTTTAGCCTTCTGTGCACGATTGCCAGTGCTAGACAGAGGAAAGAGTCATTACAACAGTGGTATAATCGTACCACTTTATTTGTAAAGTTTCTATTTTCTGTACTGGACATGGTAAGGCCAAATCATTTCTGTACATCTTTACATCACTTTAAAGAATCTGAATAAGTGCATCTATATTTTCAGTCTGGGGTCCCAGTTATAGTCTGTGGTGAAATTACTGACTAATGAATAGGGATGATCAACGAGATGTAAATTCTTCCGAGTTTATGAAAATGTTATGCAAATATATGCAGCCTTAAATTGGACCAATCAATTTAAACTTGGGTTTGAATTGATTGGTCCATTTTCAAACTGCAGCCATTTGCATAAATTTGCATCAACTCGGAAGAATTTGCATCCCTTTGATCATCCCTACTCCTGAAAGGAGCCCCTAACCAGGTACTAATATTTTTGTTCCCTCCATAATCATTCATTGCTTACAATCATTCATTACTTACAAATAACAAAATGTTCCGACCCTGACTGCCTACACAGCACAAGTAAAAGCTTTCCGAACTAAATTTTATAAAATACTAGACATCAGGCCTGTTACAAAATCAGGTGCTAGAACATAGCAGGGCAGAGATCATGTGATGATGGTGATGCAGCGCCCTCTGGTGCCCCTCCCCGGTCGCTGCCTCATCTGCCGCTGTTTCCCCAGCCTTGGGACACCAAGAAAACTCCACACATGGGGACTATCAACTCCATCCCTGCACATAGGAGGGGCAGAGTGGAAGCAGCCATGTTTCCCAGCACCCAATAACCATGGTCATTCCAGTCTCCATTCCTAGTTCTGCTCCTGTGCGCCATCTAATGGCCACAGTGGGTAAAGTCAGGTGACATGCGCGCTCTCCATTCCCAGCTCTGCTCCCGTGCGCCATCTAGCAGTCGCAGCGTGTATTGTCAGCTGATGTACCCGCTCTCCATTCCTGGGTTGGTTTCTGAGTGGCATCTAGCTGCCGCTGTGGGTAATGTCAGCTGATTGCGTGCTCTCCATTCCCAGCTCTGCTCATGCATTATCTAGTGGTCGCGCATGCACAGAACTAATTAATCTGACACAGGAGCAGATGGTGGAGGATAAGGAATAGGACAGTCTTACCTATGGTGCCCATACATAGTACAATTTTTTTATTTATTTTTTTCTGATTAATTTTGTTTGATTATTTCATTAGATCGAATATATTTTCCAACATGTCCGATTGAATTTTTATCGAAAAATGGGATAATCGTTTTTCTTGATTATTTCGACTTTCATTTTATTCAGTCGTTTTGGTTCAATAAATGGGAAAATTAAATGTTTCTATTGTACAGTGTATGGGCAACATTAGACCGCACCCACCTTTAGAAATCAAGCAAGCCCTATTCACTATACACAAATGAGGGTATTGGAGCTTGTCCAAAAAAATGACTCTTTGTAATATGAAAAAAAAATCCCATCAATCTGTTGTGTTCTTTTGTCATTAGAAATGGGTGAACATTGAGAAATGTAATCTCCCAGGATCATCAACAAATTACATTCTGCAAGTTGACAATTTTCCACTGTACTCCGCAGGAACATCTCGGCTTATTAAACAGCGACACAAACCTGCTTTCACACGCATTGTTCACCATAAAGAAACTGCTGACTGAAGCTGAATTAATGAAACGCAGCCTCTTATACGAAGCGTTACAACGTGACAAACTTTCTCTTTATTCAATGAGAATATATATTTACTTTTCTTTTCAGTTTTGCAGTCTCCTTTTATAAACCGATTGCATTCATGGGTGTCTAGTGGAATCAACACCACAGAATACGTTAGCGCTTTAAAGAGAATCTGTACTGTAAAATTCTTACAATAAAAAGCATACCATTCTATTCATTATGTTCTCCTGGGCCCCTCTGTGCTGTTTCTGCCACTCCCTGTTGCAATCCTGGCTTGTAATTGCCATTTTTATGCAGTGTTTACAAACAAAAGACATAGCAAGTGATAGGCTGAGAGTAGCTCAGTGTGTGAGTCATACTGAGTGTGCAGGGGGCCTGGAGAGGGTGTGTATAGCTTCTAGCCAATCACAAGCAGCACAGCACATTCCAGCCTGACTGCCTGAGCCCGACAGACCCGACAGAGGAGAGAAGATTAGATCATATAACAGAGATAACTCAGCCACTGTGCAACTAGGAAAGGCTGCAGTAAGACAGAGCACATTCGAACAGCTATAGGAACTTATAGGATAGAAGAAATAAGGCTCAACATTTTGTTACAGAGTCTCTTAAAAAAAAAACAATACAAGTTATAATAAATAATAAATCCATAGTCCACTCACAGCCAGGTGGGAAATACACTTGCCCTTAAGGTGGCCACACATTACACATTTTGATTAGATTTGAGCTTTCTGATCCAATTTCCAATTGATATTAGAATCCTTCGAGGTACCGCACACGTATTTTTGAGATTGCCGCAATTTTGGGATAAAAGATCGTAAACTCAGAAAAAATTGGTCAGAAAAAATCGAGAGAAAAATGTACTGAATAGTTACATACGTTTTTCTGGTTGAATACAATTTCACAAACCATCACACAACATACAATTCATGATAAAGTTGATCTGAATTTTTCAGCATATCCAATCTAAAAAAAAGGGGAAATTCGATTGGATTTCTCGAAAGAAAATCAAAAAGCTTTTGATTTTTTTGGGACAAGCGATAGTATTTATAGCATTGGTGTAAAATTGGATCTTTTAGTTGTATGGTGTGTGGCCACCTTTAGGCTTCTTTCTTGGTCTTTATTTATTTATTTATTTTAAAAACGTGGAGAGTGTGTGTGTTTTAAGAACTACATTTTTGCTAAATTATTATTCTTAAATACGGAACAAAACAAAACCCACAGTATCAGCACAGACAGCAGAAGTTATTATAGAGGAGCAGGAGAAAATGTCCTAAAACTGACAACGTGTGCAGTAAAAGCCAGGATTTATTGGTTAGCCACACCCCCTTCATGAAAAACTGCCATGGCAGTTTTCTGCCTTTACAAAGACTGCTTAGAGATTGTGTTACCTGTGGATGGGCGGTGCCTCATAGTGTGGCCTGAGAGGTACTCTGCTTCTACCTGTGCCACTGAGCCTGTCACACCGGGGAGAGGTGAAGAGAGAAGTCGCGCAGTACCAGCCATTTCAGAACAGAACTGCCACAGCCAGTGGCATAGCTAAGGAGCTATGGGCCCCTGTGCAAGTTTTACTCACACTCTATACATAACTATTGATACGGTACACTAAAACCTGCCGAGGACAACCACAGTATCAGAGGTATAAGAAGGAGATGGGGATCAGTTTGTTAATGATTACCACTATTCAAAGCATCTTTGTGAATATTACCAGCACAAGACCAATAAATAGCTAATACTGTGGTCGAGGTAGGGCCCCTCTGGCCCAAGGGCCCCGATGCGGTCAAACTCTGCACCCCCTATTGCTACGCCACTGGCCACAGCGCTTCTGTGCTGCATAATGAATTAGTCAGCCGTTGGTGCATTGGGTAAAAAAAAAGAGGGTGAACATAGTTAAGCTGTTTTTACACTGCTAACCGGCGTTTTCTCTGCAGTGGGATGCGAAGGTTGCATTGCAACACCACTACGCCAATTCTCAGGGAATTCCGCTGTAATCCTCGTCTGGCATCAGGCCAAGCTAGAAGCGAGGCTCTCTATCACTCACTTCCTGTGGCCAAAGAAATGTATTGCAGCAAATGTGTATTGACAAAATATGCTTCCGCACATGCCCGCCGCAACGCTACCACGCAAATTTTACAAAATATATGCGTAGCCATAGACTTACATGACTTCCGGTCCACCACATGTTGCCGCACAAGTCGACCGGTAACGTAGGTATGCACTTGCGTCAAGGTCGTGGCGATTACATCACTTCCCCTGCACTGCGCTGGTGTGAAAGGTCTCATAGACTTTTACTGGTGTAGCGTCGGCCTGTGGTAAAAACAGGCCAACACGACAACAGTGTGAAAGGGGCCTAAGGGTCATTCTTACGCTTTTTCACTTTGAAATTTACAGCGGAGGTCCACTTAACGATTTAGCTTCTGTAGATGTCTCTCAGTGGATAAATCATTGGTAGACTGTGACTTTCCTATAACTGTATCCAGCAGCATGTTGTGCAGTGGGGCCGTTCATCAGAAGTGTGTTTCCCTGCTGGGCACAGTGCAGTATGAAGTATTACACCAGATGTACTAGGCTCAGGAAAAACTGGGTTGCTTTCAGGTGTTACTTCAGGGCAAATGATAAAGAGATGTGAGTTACATGACTGGGTTGCGTAAACAGAAGAGCGAGGAGTCATCTGAGTTTTCTAGGTGAAAAGTAGAAGCTCATTTCTCTGCAAGGTGAGAATTTACAGAGCTAGAAAACTAGACATAAATATACAGTATGTCCCTGTCTCTCATGCTTTGTGTGTGTGTCTATTTTTTTATAAATGTGACCAAAACAGCATCTGATTTTCAAACTTTTTGTAAGGGCTTGTTCACACTGCTTGTGTTTTCGTCTTTTTTCTGCCACGTGCGGTTTTTAAAAACGCCACCCGACCGCGTGGACAATGAATGTCTATGAGAAGGTTCATATCAGCGCGGGGCATGCGCTGTACGGCTAGCAAAGAGGTGCGTGGACCATATTCAGGGCTAGGGCTGATCGGAACAGCTGAATTCCGATTTAGTCGAAATTCCGTGTACCGCATGCGAAAACCGAATTTCGTGTTCCGAATTTTCGTGTTCCGAGTGCATTTCTATTGAAGTCAATAGTGCCAACTTCTGCGGTTAATTGTAAAGCTCCCTTACATGCTATCATCACCAAATTTGGCATGTATATTAAAGAGACACTGAAGCGAAAAAAAAATTATGATATTATGATTTGTATGTGTAGTACAGCTAAGAAATAAAACATTAAGATCAGATACATCAGTCTAATTGTTTCCAGTACAGGAAGAGTTGAGAAACTCCAGTTGTTATCTCTATGCAAAAAAGCCATTAATCTCTACGACTAAGTTAGTCGTGGAGAGGGCTGTTATCTGACTTTTATTATCTCAACTGTAAGTGAACTGTTTTCTTTTTATCTGCTAGAGGAGAAGTCATTACTTCACAGACTGCTCTGAAAGACTCATTTTGAAAGCTTAGTGTTGTGTAATCTGCACATAGTAAAGAATGATGCAATGTTAGAAAAAACACTATATACCTGAAAATAAAAGTATGAGAATATTTTCTTTGCTGCTAATCTTCTAGTAATTATTCATAGTACACAACCAATTCATTATATCATATTTTTTTTTCGCTTCAGTGTCTCTTTAAGCAGATGAGTAGGAACATGGTAAAAAAAAATTGTGAATAGACCGTATAGTTTTTGAGCAAATCGATTTCAAAGTTTCATAGAAAAAATGGTTTTTAAACTATGTAAAATGACAGTGCTTCAGTACAGGTTACTGCATTCCGTGTTCTGCATAGATATTGTTTACATTTCATGAAAACAGACAGCGTGGGGTCCCCCCTCGCAAGCCTCCTTACCCTCTTGTCTCCCATGCAGGCTGGGATAGCCAGAATGTAGAGTCCTGGCCACGTGGGGCTTCGCACCCTGAGCTATACCAGCCCGCATGGTCCATGGTATGGGGGGCCCTGGGGGAGAGAGGCGGCAGAGTCTCCCCCCACCCCGGAGCCCTTGTCCAATCCATGGACAAGGGGCTCTTCCCCACCTCCGGTGCCCCAGGAGGAGGTGGGGGCCGCCGACGTCCTGGGGGGTTCATGGTGCCATCCGGGGGTCCCCTTTAACAAGCAGACTCAGGAAGCCGCCCCCTCCCCAGGAGAAATGAGTATAGGGGTACACGGTACCCCTTACCCGTTTTAGCAGAGAGTTAAAAAAAAGAAATAAAAACACGACAACTAAAAAAGTCCTTTATTACTCTAAATTAACCAGGGATACTTACCTTGCGCACGCCCACGCCAGTATCCTCAGGGGAAGCCCTTCAGGAAATCCCGTTCTTTGAACGGCATTTCCTGATCAAAGATCGCCGGAGGCGATCGAAGCGGGCGGGGGGATGCTGCTGTACAGCGGCTATCATGTAGCGAGCTACATGATTTAAAGAAAAAAAATAGTGCTGTACTGCCCCCTGGCGGTTTCTAATAGACCGCCAGGAGGGTTAATATACATGCCAAATTTGGTGATGATAGCATGTAAGGGGGCTTCACAATTAACCACGGAATTTAGAACTATTGACTTCAATGTAAACGCGATTTCGGTACTCAGAATTGCCGAATTTTCAAGTTTTGAGTGCTTACTCGGAACTGCCAAATTCCAATGGCAAACTCGAAAATTCGTAATCCGAGAGCTCAGGCCTATTCAGGGCGTTTCCGCCTCAATGGAAGGTGTAGGAAAATCGGCGACCGCGTACAAATACGCGCAATAAAGCGATTGCACTCGCATTTTTAAGAATAAATACACTGTATTTATTCTTTTCCCGGGTCAAAGAGTTCACTTTCTGACTTGCGGCAGGGAGTGAATTACAAAACCGCTGGGAAAAAACGCTTAGAGAACCGCTAAGCACAAAAACGAATCGCCCACCTAAGCGCCGGGAATCGGAAAAAAAATGCGTCAAAAACCGCCTAACGCGGACGGACACGTGAACAGAACGCAATGGGAACCAGGCCTGAAAGTAGATGAAGAAAGCCTAGTGAAAGGGACCCTGACCAGGGACCCGAAATCAGGACTTACCTGGGGATTCCTATAGCCCCGCGTAGCCTGCAAGGTCCCGCGGCATCCTCTTCTGCTCTTCCTTGGTCCTGCAGGCGGCTCTGGTAATTGGTGATTTCGGGTGAAGTCACCCCCACTGCGTGCTGTTGCATCGTCACGCCGGTCACTGTAAGTGTCCTGTGCATGCGCAGTTCTCTAAAGACTGAACCGCGCATGCGCAGGACACGGTGACGAATGTGATGATGCAATTGGCTCGCGGTGGGGGCGCACACGTGATTTCACCCAAAGTTTCCGAGTACCGGAGCCACCTGCGGAACCAGGGAAAAGCAGAAGAGGATGCCAGGGGACCTCGCAGGCCACAGGGGCTGGAGGAAGCCCCAGTTAAGTCCAAATTTCGGTGGGGGGGGGGGAGGGGGCTTATATTACTCAGGGTCCCTTTAAACAGGTTAAACAAAAATTATTATATCTGGCTCTGTAAAATGTATTAGCTACAGGCTCGCTATACACCAGCAGTTCTGGATGGGCAGCATTGCTTTCAGGGGCATAAATAGATGATCTGCATATTTGGGAGAAATGCTGCATGGGAAACCACACTTGCACACTTATAGCTGAATTATCACAAATACCTTCTGTTTTCTGAAGGCAAAATTATATTTATTGTATATACTTGACTATAAGTCTAGAAATGTAGGTCTGATTCTAAACTATAGGGGTGGACTTATACACGAGTCACGGGCAACACTGAGCACATTGAGTTACGTGTGTACTACCGTTTTTTTGGATTGATTACATGCTAAAATTAACACAATTTGCAGAACCTAACACTCAAGGAGCACCAGCTAGGCGGAGATATGATGTATTGACTGATTTGAATAAATGAAAAGAAATATATATTTGGCCCATGTAGTGTTGGAGAATTTATTTTTACACTTTCTCTGTGGAAATCCTAACAGTGTTTTAGGTTAAGAACTGGAGTGTTTAACTGATTCAAACAGAATCTGACCATATGATGACATGTTTATCTTTATGACAAGAAAATGTTTGGGTCTTTTTTGTTAGAAATTGTAGTTTTGACTAATGTGGTCCATTTTGCAAATAATCTGAGGTGTTATGCTACTTGTGTGTGGTGTTGTGTAAATTGTGTGAAGTGTTTTGAAAAACTGAACATTGTTTTGAAAATTGCGCTTAAGCAAAAAAAAAAAAAAAATATTAGTGACATTCCCATTTGCAGCAATTTACCCTGTGCTAAGTGACACTTTAAAGGGAACCTTAACTGCCGTGGAAAAATAAATTCACTTACCTGGGGGCTTTCCCAAGCCTCCTGCAGCCGTCCTGTGCCCGCGCCGGTCCTTCGGTGCCCTCCGGTCTCCCTCCGCCGTCCTCGGGCCACTTCCGCATTCCTCGTCGTAAACTGCAGTAAAGCGCGTCCGCATGACGCGTTTGGCGTCATGCGCATGACGCGTTTGGCGTCATGCGGACGCGCTTTACTGCACAGGATGGCTGCAGGAGGCTTGGGAAAGCCCCCAGGTAAGTGAATTTATTTTTCCACGGCAGTTAAGGTTCCCTTTAAGGAAAGGAAATGCCAAGAAGACACAGACCTGAAAGTCCTGACCACAACAATTAAAAGGAAAGGAGCAGGCGGGAAATACTGGGCTGCATAAAAGGGAGTGAATGGAGGGGTTAATGGCTGCAATACTTTATGCAGTGCAGTCATTAACCCCTACTGATCCCCAAGTGCAGCCATTAACTTTACTGAGTAGACTTATACTTGAGGCTATAAAAAATTCCAGCTAAAGAAGGTGTAATATTGGAATTGACTTATACACGAGGTCGACTTGTATTCGAGTATATACGGTAGTATTTATTTATGTAATTTTTTTTAGAAAAAGGACTTTTTGATCTATTTTAATCCCCTATAATCTCCTAATGGTTCTGGGTCACCCTGAGGTTACTGGGTACTCTGCATCTCTGTGCATATGTTTATTGGGGAGGAAAAAAAGATCAAATAACATATCTGCATGTAAATTATTATTTTTTTACTAGTAAATTATTAATACAAGTAAAAATTGTGATCTTGATATTTGGTGTGGCCCCTTTCTATAGCAGTATTTTCCCCTAAACACTTGTGGGCACTGTTGTACAGTCCTGCATATTGACTTCAGCTCTTGGATGTTGGTGGGCTTCCTCACATGGACTACTCACTTTGAGTCTTTCCACAACATTTCACATGGAGTAAAGTCACGACCATTCCAGAATGTTTGCCATTGCAGCCAAACAGGCCCAAACCAGAACAAGCTTGAAAGAAAGGGGGAGAACCGAGAGCCCAATATGGTGTAGTATGTTAATGAGGTGATGTCTGATGCAAACACACACAATGGTTATACTCACAAGGACGGGTCACCTGGATAAGCAGGCGGGGAGAATTGTAACCTGACCCCGCTCAGGGTTAAGAAGTCGCTCTCTGTAGATAGAAGGAAATGGGGATACACCCCTCCACCAAGGGTGGACTAAACAAGACAGAGGCGCTATATCTGGCTCTTGACCCGACTTTGCTCCCTCCAAAAATGGTTTGCCTGAAGAAGCGGGACTGTTACTCGTGAAATGCGTTACACTTTTGGAGCTCATAATAAATGTTACTTTAAACTTGAAGTAACCTGCCCGTTGTCTGGCCATTTTTTCAGAAGGGAGGTGAGTCCACCCACTTGCCCCTTTTTAACAATTTTAACTAATTTTACTCTACTTGGCGCCTCTGTTGTTATACCACATAACCAAACCAGAACAAACCCACCACCACGTTTCACAGTGGGGATAAGGTTCTCATGCTGGGTTTTTTCTCCATATTTAATGCTTTAAAAGATAACCGAGGCAATGGTGTTTAGTAGAAGTTTTTACCTTATTTGCTGCAAAAAGTATCTGCGCATGCCTGCAGGTACGCCATTTTCCACCCATTTATGATAATTGTATGGGTGCTTGTGGCGGAGAATGAGGCCGTTATGTGTGATTTCTTCTGAGCAGCAGCTTGTGCTTTAAAGAACCTTGAAGCAAAGTGCGCACCTGTATTTCTCTCAGTTCCTCTGGAGGAAACGAGGCAGCGGCTAAACATTTGCCGTTATTCCTGCTGTCAGAGGGGGCCCTTGACAGATCAGCCCCACTCAGTAAGGTGACGGTCGGTAGCAGATGTCAGAGTATCTCTAGACAGCGGTTAGAAGATTCCTCCAATGTGTGCAACCTTTTCAGAGGCATCCTATAAGGAATTATTTATCAAAACAGACACCACTACAAAGGCAATATGCGGCCAGTGTTTCTTCAATCAGTGTCTTCTTCCTTATGTTTTCCACTCTCTATTTATATCACCAGGACAGAGGTAAAGCATATTGGGCACGTCTTTATAAATCCAGTAGTTAAAAAAGAAAAATACATTTTGATATTTACTGAATACGTTGTGCCGTGAAAATGATTAGCGAATTTGGATTACATCTAGGCTTTTCATACTAAATATGAATTTGCCTTCTTAAAGGATCACTCCTGCAAAAAAGTAAGCAGTTAAAGTGGAACTGTAGATACATTTTAAACACACTATTTCACTTAGCTGGGGCTTCTGCAAGCCCCCAGCAGCCATCCTGTCCCGCGACGGTCCTCCACGAGCCTCCGATCTCCCACCGCCAGCTACTTTTGGTTTTGCCGCCGGGCCACTGCACCTGCGTGGCTCTAGCCACACGTATCCTTTCTTCGCGTTCCAGTCTGCAATAGAGCTATTGCATCGGGGAACGCAAAGAAAAGATATGCATGGCAGGGCTGCGCTGGCCTCGACTTACAAGTCAAGGAACGGAGCGGCGGTGGGAGAACGGAGGCTTTTGGAGGACCGGCGCTGGACAGGACGGCTGCTGGGGGCTTGCAGAAGCCCCAGGTAAGTGAAACAGTGTATCTAAAGTTCTGCTTTTAAAGTCTAACTAAGCATTTCTTGCCAAAACAATAAAGCTACGTACACACATACAACAACGATCGTTTGTACAGAACGACGAACGATTGTTTAATAAGGAACAATTAAATGGTCGTGGAAAGAAAGCAAAAACATGTTAACGATGTGGATCATTTGTGAACGAACGATAAGGAAATGACATGGAAATCCACATACTGGTAACGATGTTGTCGTGTGAAAGAAATGAAAGAAACGTTAAAATTAATGGCCAATAGAAAAAAGGAAGTTTTGTCATCAAGCGAACGATCTTTCAGTAGATTTCAGGAAGTGACATAGAAGGTACCTTATAAAAGGCTTTGAATCATAAAAAAAATGCTGCTGCATTTGGTGTGGGTGCTTTTTCGTTGTTCTGTTGGCGTTACCAGTGCTATGACATAACTGTTGTCCTGATTCTATATTACAATCTATATTCATAAATGACATATCATGATACACCAACTACACTTTTAGTTAATACAAATACATTCTCTATTACTACTTTCATCACAAACATACATATCTCTCTATATACATATATTATAAAAAAAAATATAAGAACATAACCAAATTAAATATCTATGTATATACTGTATATTTATATATATTTATATAGAGAGAGACAGAGACACAGATAGACATATTATCAAAATATACAAATACATAACACATATATTTTACTACAGTTTCAGCCTTTTTACAGTAGTCACAATACATGCTACTACTACAAGATACAAATAGTGTTTGCGCATGCCCTAATGTTTTGTATCGATCGTTTTGGCACGATCGCTGTACACACAGTACTGTTTGTAACGATGGTCGTTACAAAAAATCCGCCAGGGCGGATCCTTCTTTTCCAACGAGATCAGTCGTTGGTCGTTGGAGTTAATGATCGTTTGTGCCTTTTTTCTAACGATCGTCGTTTGGAATGATCGGGGAAAGATCGTTTCCAACAACTATAGTCGCATGTGTGTACGCACCTTTAGATACCAGCCAATCTCCCTACTCACTTGCACACTATTTTGTCAGTTAGACTGACAACTGCAAATCAGGAAATGCAGGGAGAAGCAGAAAGCCGGAAAGTGATCACTAGATAAATTTTAATATATAAATACAGCAGCTATAAAATGCAATAGCAGCTTTCAGAGCAGATAAACTGTACTTTGGGAACTTGTAAGTTTGTAAACGGACAATATTACTTGTGCAGAAAAGAAAATATGGTAACTGTATGGGTAATAAAAAGTAGGAAAACATATTTTTATTTAATGTTGTGTCAAAGTAATCAAAATAGCATAATGAATAAAATTGCTTATTTTTTTATTTCTACCATATTCACTTAAAAATGATTTAGTCAGTGTTTGCCCATTGTAAACTCTTTCCTCTGCCTGATTTACCTTCTGGAATGTATCATAGATGGCAACATCTTTAGTCTTGTCAGCTGATCTATGCAAAATGTTCATTTACTGAGAGCGCTAAGGGCTCATTTACACTAGAAGCGGATCCGTGCGTTTTGAGTGATCGCTCCTAGGATGCGGTTAGAAAGGTAACATGAAAGTCTATTGACTTTCATGTTAACTTTCACATTAGACAAAGCGTTCCAGAGTGTTATGTTGTAACGCACCTGGGAGCTTTGTAATGTCCAGCGGCTGCGTTTTCCCATTGAGTAAATTAGAACTACTGTCGCTGATCAGCATCGCACTGCAACCTCCCGACGTCATGCGTGCACGAAATAGGTCATAACGCGTGCACGAAATAGGGTGTGAAAGAGACCTGGCTATTGAAAAAGATCTCTGGTCTCCCAGAATGCTCGGAGAGAAGGGGCGATATTTAACAGTTCGGAAAAGCGGGTATCCTAAATAATTTACTCTATTCTACTAAAAGTCGTTAAAGGTTCTTCTTTAAAGGAAAACTGAAGTGAGAGGTATATGGGGAATGACATATTTAATTTATTCTAAGCAATGCCAGTTGCCTGGCTTTCCTGCTGATCCCCTGCCTATAATACTTTTAGCCATAGACCCTGAACAAGCATGCAGCAGATCAAGTGTTTCTGACATTATTGCCAGATCTGACAAGATTAGCTGCATGCTTGTTCCTGGTGTTTTCAGACACTACTTTAGCCAAATAGACCAGCAGGGCTACCAGGCATTCTTTAAAAGGAAATAAATATGGCAGCCTCCTTATCCCTCTCATTACAGTTGTCCTTTAAAGTGGTCTGGAAGTCAGCATTTCTACTTTGCTCTAAAAGATTCCTCACAGCTTTAAATCTACTATCCCAGACATTTTTTTTTAGCAGAACATTACTGAAATGGTTAAACAAAGCACTTTGTCCTGCTATTCAGCTTCAAATCCGCATCCAAACTGGAGATAACAGTATCTTTGTTTACATTGCAATGTTGATACATTTGTCTGTAATATGTAAAAAAAACACTTTCTGAGATGCTGTCTCTGCTTTAGGCACACACAGAGCTCAGAACAACTCATTAGAATATTTAAATATATAATAAAAAGCAGTTGGAATAAAATGCAATGACAGTTTTCAGGGCAATAAAAACTACACTTTGGAAACATGTAATTTGTAGACAGACAATATTACTTGTGCACAAAAGCAAATATGATAACTGTATGAATAATACAAAGTAGAAAACACATCTTTATTGAATGTTATTTCAGAGTTTCAGACCACTTTAAAGTGTTTCCTTTATTATCTGGTCTTTGTAGCATGTCAGAGTACCAAACATCTATTCCTCTTATTATTTCGCTTCAGCATTTTAATTAGAACTCACAGTCCGATATTTTATTTATTACAGATTAGAAATAATTTATACATTTCCTTTTTTAATTGGAACGTGTTATACAAATATAGTCCCTCCTAATTAAAATGAGATAGGCCTTGGCATTTTATTCTCAGCTGGGGGTTGCGGCGGGCTCCGCTGTTTTGTTATTGGAAAACAGCAAGAAAAGTCACATTTATGCTTCAATTAATTGGTGTGTATTTGTTTTCTGTCTTTTTCTGTTGTGTGTTTGCTGTAATAGTTTAATATTTATTTTTGTTATTTATGTACAAATCTAAATTCTCTGAATGGGTGTCGGTTCTGGGCCTGCTGTGAATGGGGAGCCATGGCAATACATAACCTTGATTTTTTTTTTTTTTAAATGAGCTTTCTAAGCAGCATACACACTGTTAATTAGTAGGTTTAAATTCATATTTCGCTCTTGTGTGTGCGTGTTTTTTTGTTTTTACATTTTGTGTGGAATAAATCATAATTCACAAGGCAGTAAGATTTATGAATTGCTCATAAACCACTTTTGCATTATTCATTTTTTAATACTCGCCTGGGTTTGCAAACAGCTGTCTTCCTGTTCCAGCGTCCGATTCTGCTTGCCTGAGAGAATAGCATCTCCAATATAGCTGTCCAGACTGCTGCCCCTATGCATTCGTAACCCACATGAGGTAGTCAGGGAGAAGCTAGGAGGGGGCATCAGCTTGTTTCTCCCGCAGATCACTGAGCGGACTCTATGCACCTGTATGCAGAACTGCCCCCCCCCCTATTCTACAGGAGGGCACAGATGGAGGAGGTAGTTGAGGTCATGTGATGGCTCCTGGGTGGGAAAGCAGCTCTAAAGGCTCATACACATGAGCCACAGCAGTGGCTTGAGCCATTAACAAATTTAAAAAAAGCAGCGACAGCTCGTCGCCAGGTCCCTCAGTGCAACAGCCGTACACACGGTGAACAGAGGGACACAGATTTGGCGGAAGCTGTCGCCGAAGGTTCGTGCTCGTCCCCCCGCAGTAAGCTCCATACATTGTATATGGAGTTGCTGTCGCTAGTCCGCATACACACAACGGACTAGCGACAATTGTGGCGACAGCTGTTGCCGGCGATTGGCTGCGGCAATCGCCTGGCGACAGCAGCGACTAGCGACGGTGACTTATTTTACAATCCTTGATTAATTATCACCACAGTGTATAGTACAATATATTAGTTGCCTGATTAAGCCAATTAAGAAGACTAGCCAACTTAAAAAATGGAGCAGAGCTCCACCTGCTGTCAAAACTGGGAAAGGTGAAATATTCATAGTTAATCTATCACATTTTACTATGTCTAATATTTTGAAATATTTGAGTATTGCATATATGTAAAAACAGTATATGATTTTTATAAAGCAACTATAAGCAATATGCGGACTTAAAATTTTAACCTGTCCCGACGATATGTTTGTGGCTTTTACATTAATTATTTGCTTGTATATCGAAACATACAATATTATTATTTATACAGTGCTAACATCTTCTGCAGCACTTTTACTGTGTATATACTGTATATATATATATATATATATATATATATATATATATATATATATATATATATATATATATATACAGTGGGATACGAAAGCTTGGGCAACCTTGTAAATTGTCATGATTGTCCTGTATAAATTGTTAGTTGTTACAATAAAAAAATGTCAGTTAAATATATCATATAGGAGACACACACAGTGATATTTGAGAAGTGAAATGAAGTTTATTGGATTTACAGAAAAGGTGCAATAATTGTTTAAACAAAACTAGGCAGGTGCATAAATTTGGGCACCACAAAAAAGAAATGAAATCAATATTTAGTAGATCCTCCTTTTGCAGAAATTACAGCCTATAAATGCTTCCTGTAGGTTCCAATGAGAGTCTGGATTCTGGTTGAAGGTATTTTGGACCATTTCTCTTTACAAAACATCTCTAGTTCATTCAGGTTTGATGGCTTCCGAGTACAGACAGCTCTCTTTAACTCACACCAGAGATTTTCAATTATATTGAGGTCTGGGGACTGAGATGGCCATTCCAGAATGTTGTACTTGATCATCAGCATGAATGCCTTAGTGGATTTTGAGCAGTGTTTAGGGTCGTTGTCTTGTTGAAATATCCAGCCCCGACACAGCTTCAGCTTTTTCACTGATTCCAGGACATCGGTCTCCAGTATCTGCTGATACTGAATGGAATCCATGCGTCCCTCAACTTTGACAAGATTCCCAGTCCCTGCACTGGCCACACAGTCCCACAGCGTGATGGAACCACTGCCATATTTTTATTTTCTTGGTATGCTGTGTTGTTTTTCCTCTATACATAACTCCCCTTGTTATGCAATTTTAGTTTCATCAGTCCACAGCACCTTGTTCCAAATTGAAGCTGGCTTGTCCAAATGTGCCTTAGTATACCTCAAGTGGCTCTGTTTGTGCTGTGGGTGGAGAAAAGGCTTCCTCTGCATCACTCTCGTATACAGCATCTTCTTGTGTAAAGTGTGAATGGTTGAACAATGCACAGTGACTCCATCTGCAGCAAGATGATGTTGTAGGTCTTTGTTGCTGGCTTGTGGGTTGACTGACTGTTCTTACCATTCGTTGCTTCTGTTTATCCGAGATTTTTCTTGGTCTTGGTCTTTCATTTCTTCAATATGTTTCCTAACTGTGGAAACAGACAGCTGAAATCTCTGAGACAGCCTTCTGTATCCTTCCCCTAAACCGTGATGGATAAAAATCTTTGTCTTCAGGTCATTTGAGAGTTGTTTTGAGACCCGCATGTCGCTACTCTTTCAGAGAGAATTAAAAGAGGAGGGAAACTTACAATTGATCCCCTTAAATACTCGTTCTCATAATTAGATTCACATGTGTATGTAGGTCAGGGGTCACTGAGCTACCAAGCCAATTTGAGTTCCAATAATTAGTTCTAAAGCTTTTGAAATCAATAAAATGACTGCAGTGCCCACATTTATGCACCTGTCTAATTTTATTTAAACAATTATTGCTCACTTTCTGTAAATCCAATAAACTTAATGTTACTTCTGAAATATCACTGAGTGTGTCTCCTATATGATATATTTAACTGACATTTTTTATCATAACAACCAACGATTTATACAGGAAAATCATGACGATTAACAAGGTTGCCCAAACTTTCGCATGCCACTGTATATATATATATATATATATATATATATATATATATATATATATATATTCTTATCACTAAATGGCCATCGGAGAGCCTTGTAATGTAAACCCTACCATAGTCCTATGTCCATCTTTGTCAAGGTCCAATTTAGAGCCGGTTATTTTATCTGTATGTTTTGGGCATATGGGGTGAAACATGAGTGCCCAGAGTAAACCCACACAGACATGAGGAGGATATACAAACTCCGTGCAGATAGTGCCCTGGCTGGGACTTCACCTAGGGAACCAGCGCTGAAAGGCGAGAGTGCTATCCTCTATATCACCGTGCCACACAAATTATGATTTAATGTAATCAAATGTGATTGATGTTTTCAATGGTATATGAAGCTATTCTGTTTCTCTCTTTGCAGTTTGCTCTCAGTATTCGAGAGGAGTGTTTGCCATCTTCGGGCTGTATGACAAGAGATCGGTGCACACCCTGACCTCATTCTGCAGTGCTTTGCACATATCCCTCATCACACCCAGTTTCCCAACGGAGGGTGAAAGTCAGTTTGTATTACAGCTGAGACCATCATTAAGAGGGGCTCTACTAAGTCTGCTGGATCACTATGGCTGGAACCATTACGTATTCCTGTACGATACAGACAGGGGTAAGCACTACAGTCATTTGTATAAATCCTTTTAATGCAACAATGCTTGCTTGTCAAATGGGACTTATTCTCAGCTCTCTGATCAATTATCATTATTCATACATTGTTTCCTGTTTTGAAGAGAAGGGAATGATCGTGCAAATGATCTCATCTCACTTATTTTTTACTTTAGGAGAAATCATTCAAAAGATAAACAAAGAATGAACTCACAAAGCAGTATTAGGGCACCTTTCCTTAAATGACAACCGAGGTGACATGTGACATGATGAGATGGACATGTGTATGTACAGTGCCAAGCATACAGATAACTAGGCTGCGTTCCTTTTTTTCTTTCTCTGACTGAAAGAGTTAAACATCAGGTATCTAAGTGACAGTTTCTGCCTGGGTTGGGACCGGGTCGGACCGGGTCAGACTATAGCATAACCCTCACTGATAAGTAATTACAGCCATAAAACACTTTCCTGTCAGTAAATTGCTTCTGAGAGCAGGAAAGAGATAAAAAGGGTCAATAATTCATAGATTTGAGCTCTGATATACTTCAATGAAGGGGTCATTGAGCAGAGACAATAAAACAGTAAAAACTTAAAAATTATATTTAAATATAAAATAAAACTGTGGGATATCTCAAAAAAAGGTCATTTTTAGGAGACTGAGGATAGATACAATTGTTTTTCTCATCAGTTTATTTTCACCTCAGATGTCCTTTAAAGTGAACCAAGCACCCTTTCTCACACTGGAATTTCTCCTAGCATAGAAGCTGCCATATTCTCACATGTCCCCTTCTCGCAGTCCTTATTTATACAAGTCAGAGATGCTATCATGACACATTGACACACACAATCTCTTTGAAGAAACTGTCCTAATTACCCACCCCACTCTGTTAATGAAAAGGTATTGTATTGAAAAGGAAATGACTACAATAAAACAATTAGCTTCCTGAAATCTCTGCAGCCCGGGACGGACGGGCAGGCCTGCTGAAGTAGGCTAATAAAACTATTTTGAATATAAAATATAAGATAAAACTGAAGTTTATTTTAATAATGAGACATATTGTTGGCATGCATTTTTCAGGTGCTATTGAGATGCCTTGGGTGCTAAAAACGGTGCTCGGTTCACTTTAATGTTATAGGTGCATTACCTGGGTGGCAAGCCAAACAACCGGTCACAGTAATAAATTGGTCCAGTTTCTGTAAGTACACCAATATCTTGTCAACAGTACCAGTCTACATTATGCTCTGAAGAAGGGGACCCTTAGTGGCCTCGAAACATTTGTCAGAAATTCTGTGTACTGTTGATGGAATAAACTGAGATTTATTTGTCCAAGATATTGGTCTTCTATGTGTCGCCATGGTGCCTCTTTAAACAGACACTGAAGCGAAAAAAAAATTGATGATTTGTATGTGTAGTACAGCTAAAAAATAAAACCTTAGGAGCAGAGACATAAGTCTAATATTGTTTCCAGTACAGGGAGAGTTCAGAAACTACAGTTTTTATCTATGCAAAAGAGTCATTGAGCTCCACGACTTTCAAAGTCACAGAGTGCTCTGTCTTATAAAGCTTGTTATCTCAAGTGTCAGTCACTGTATTGCTTGTTTTTCTGCAGAGAACAGTTTAAAAGTTCACTAGCCTGCTCTGTAAAATTGTTTAGGATGCTGAATAGTTTGTAAACTGCAAATATTAGAGAATGATGCAATGTTATAAAAAAAAACTATTTAACTGAAAATAAAAATATGAGAATATTTTCTTTGCTACTAATGTTCTAGTAATTATCCACACTACACAAACAACCAATTCATTATATCATTTTTTTTTTTTTTGCTTCAGTGTCTCTTTAACCTCCTTGCCGGTTATCCCGAGCTCAGCTCGGGGTAACCTGCGTAGGAGGATTTCTCAGGCCCCGCTGGGCCGATTTTCACAAATTTTTTTTCCTGCACGCAGCTAGCACTGTGCTAGCTGTGTGCAGTTTCCGCTCGCCGCCGCTCGCCGCCAATTCGCCGCTACCCGACGCGCCGCCCCCCCCCCCCCTCCAGACCCCTTGCGCAGCCTGGCCAATCAGTGCCAGGCAGCGCTGAGGGGTGGATCGGGATTCCCTCTGACGTCCCGACGTCCATGCCGGAAGCCCAGCAGGAAATCCTGAAGGCGATCAGAGTGGATAAGGGGATGCCGCTTGTCAGCGGCTACCATGTAGCGAGCCCTCGGCTCGCTACATGATTTAAAAAAATAAAAAAAAAGTGCTGCGCGGCCCCCTTGCCGCCAGAATTGTAACGGCAAGGGGGTTAAAGCTGTAAAAAAACAAACAAACTCCACTTACCTGGGGCTTCCTCCAGCCCCTGACAGTCGTTCTGTGCCCTCGCTGCAGCTCCTTTCACTCCCGGTGTCCTGCGCTGAAGAAGGTCAGCTTCATATGCGCTCCACGGCGCGGGTCACGTGGTGTACGTGACATCATCGGGTCTCTACTGCGCAGGCACAGTAGTTCTGCGTTTGCGCAGTAGAGACCCGATGACGTTGCATACAACACGTGACCCCTCGCCGTGGAGCGCACATGAAGCAGACCCGGATGCTGACCTGGTGAGGTCGGCTTCTTCAGCTCAGGACACCCGGAGTGAAAGGAGCTGCGGCGAAGGCACAGAATGACTGCCAGGGGCTGGAGGAAGCCCAAGAGGAGTTTCTTTGTTTTTTTACAGCTTGGATGTTTCCTTTAAGTGTTAGGCCCAGACTCTTATCTCACAAATACAGCTTTATCCTCACATAAATCACTTTTGTTTCGCTGGCAGAGGGCGGATAGGCCACATCCAGTTTCCAATTAGTGTTGGCAGTTTCTGTTTCTTGAACTCAGGTGCCACATTATAATGCCCCCTATTAGAGTTTTCTTTGTAATGCCTCCCTCTTTATAGTGCCCCCTCATCGTAGTGCCCCATTAGCGCCTTCCTCATTATAGTACCCATTAGAGCGCCATTATATTGCCTCCCTCATAACAGTGCCCTCTCAGTATAGTTCCCTTCATTAGTGACTCTCTCATTATAGTGATTCCATTAGCGTTCCACCATACTGCCTACCTCATTATACTACCTTCCTCACTATAGTGCTCCCCTCATTATACCCATTAGTGTGTTCCTAAACTGGAAGTGGCTATGCCACTACTGTGCAGCCAATTTGTTTCTGTAAACTACAGGGAGTGTACAGAATATGAGAAGAGAGCTTATTACAGAATATACGGTAATAACAACTATAATATATTATGTAGGATTTAATATGCAAAAGAATATAGAACAGAACAGAATATTGAATGAAGAGTAGAATACAGAACAAAATGAAGAACACAGACTAGACTATAATAGAGGATGGAAAATAGATTATACAACAACATTCAAAATAGAGAATACAGAACAGAATGGAGACTATACATCAGAATATAGAACACAGCACAATATGTTACAGCATAAAGAAGAGACTATAGAACAGTACCTAATGTAGAATACAGAACAGAGTAACGGGATCTAGATTTGTATAGAATATAAAGAATATATTAGAATAGCATAGAATATAATGTAGACTATAGAAAAGGGTAGGACTAAATAAAAAAAACCTATAGAAAATAGAGTATAATACAAAATATTATAGAATGCAGGCTGGAGGGAAAATACTAAGCATCTCACTTGTTTTACTGCATGTGAATTGACATTAATGAGATATTTACCTCACAAGTCTTTAATTCACAAGTCAGGATTTTCCTCACAAGCTTGTAATCTATCTCATTAGTCAGTAATTTACCTCACAAGTCAGTAATGTATCTCACTTGTCAGTAATTTACCTCACAAGTCACTAATTTACCCCACTAGTCAGTAATTTACATTACAAGTCTGTGATTTGCCTCACAAGCCCACAATGTATCTCATTAGTCAGTCATTTACCTCAATTGTTAGTAATTTACTTCACTGGTCAGAAATGTACTTCACAAGTCAGTAACTTACCTCGCAAGTCAGTAATTTACCCCACTAGTCAGTAATTTACATTAAAAGTCAGTAATTAAACTTACAAGTCTGTAATTTACCTCACTAGTCAGCAATTTTTCTCACAAGTCAGTAATTTACCCCACTAGTCAGTAATTTACATTACAAGTCAGTAATTTACCTCACTATTCAGTAATTTACCTCATAAGTCAGTAATTTACCTCATAAGTCAGTAATTTACCTCACTGGTCAGTAATTTACTTCAATAGTCAGTAATTTTCCTCACAAGTCTGTAATTTACCTCACTAGTCAGCAATGTTCCTCACAAGTCAGTAATTTACCCCATTAGTCAGTAATTTACCCCATTAGTCAGTTTTTTACATTACAAGTCAGTAATTTACCTCACTATTCAGTAATTTACCTCATAAGTCAGTAATTTACCTCACTGGTCAGTAATTTATTTCAATAGTCAGTAATTTTCCTCACAAGTCAGTAATTTACCCCACTAGTCGGTAGAGATGGTCAATGAGATGCAAATAATGTTGCCTAAAATTCAACTTTCATGTAAATTATATGCAAAAATTGGACCAATCAGAATAATTTTCTGCCAGTGTTTATTGGTCCAATTTCAAGCTGCAGATAATGTACGTGAAATTTGAATTTTAGGTGAACTAATTTACATCTCATTGACCGTCTCTTCTAGTCGGTAATTTCAGTTTTTCATTCGGTAACAGAATTAGTGAATTGACATTCCACAAAATGTTCAGTAAAATCAGCTGTTTTATGCTTTACTAAATGTGGTTATGAGTTGAGACGCTCCAAACTATTGGGCTTTATAAAATTGCCAACTGTGATTGGCCTGAGGAAGTGGGTGTGTACACATGAAACGCGTATGTTGTGCAAATAACTACTTTTATTCAACTTCACTTGTGCCACTGGAGAGGTACGCCATCTGCGTTTTTTGCTTTTATTGTACTTTTAAAGTTTTATTGGTCACCTCTTTACCCCTTTTTTTGCTTTTATTGTTTTTTTAAAGTTTTATTGGTCACCTCTTTACCCCTCAGTGAATTGAAGCCATTATGTTTCTATAATCTCATCAGTGTTTCAGTTACAGTGTAGTACAGAGATGACTGTTAAAGGGAATTCTGTGGGTAAAAAGGAAATTTTGTGGGTAAAATTGTATACAGAGTCTAGGAGGCTTGTTTATGTTGTTCGATACAGACCTGCAGGCTACAAGACTGTTATGCCCGATACACACCATACAATTTTCCTGTGAGATCGATGGGAACATTCCCATGGGTTGATGATTTCTGGCATGCCTGATCTGCTTCCAGAAATTGCATGGTGTGTACCAGGGCTTAGTTACTCCGAGCAATGGACAGGTCACCTTTACAGCATGTCTCTCACATCAGTGTGTGTAGAAATCTCCTTTACTTGTCATTCTCACCTCACTGAGGTAGCACACAGTTTATAGGTTTATCTGCTCCATGTAAGAAGCTACAGGATTACAGAAGGAATATTGAATGAACTTTAGGTGGAAGATTGTTTTCTGTACCAAGCTGTCATAACCCGCGGGAAATATCTCGCCAATAATCCCGCAAATTGCTCCGTTATAATGGGATCCTGTTGGTTTTGTCGAATCTATATTCTGATTATGTTTAAGGATTTCAGGTGCCTCTAGAGAAAGGTGATTTATATGTCAATAACACTCGTTGCCAAAAGAGGTCTTCTTGTGTATTGGTATTTCAAGTTTTATTGCCAAATGAATGTGGTTTATTCAGGGAAAGGGTTGTAAACAGATTTTTCGTCCTCATACAAGCTGAAAATATAATGTAAGGATAAGTTAACTAACAACAAGGTTCAACTGGTAAGAAAGCACCTCTTCGTCAGTAGGGCTACATACAAACACTGTTAGTGATCATTTTAGGTGACAGTTCCTCCCCCCTCTCTGATGCTGAATGCTTTTGTTTGATCTCACTGGGCAATAAAAACTAATTACAACGGTCTTTATCAGCCTGCAATGTCTGTGGACCCTGCCAACCAGCAAAAGTAGGGGAACGCAGCCTGTATTTAACTCTTAAACCTCAAAAGAAGAGGTAAAATGGACGGTTTTTCTTAATGAGCCTCATTGTTAGCATACATTTTTAATGTGCTATTGAGCTACCCTAGGCGTTAAAGTGACCCTGAACCGAATCTTGGGATCAAAATCACATACATACCCTTAACCTCCTTAGCGGTATGCCCGACACTGTGTCGGGTATGCCGCTGCAGGGGTTTTTCTGCCGATCGGGCCCTGCCGGAATTGATCTGTTACTTTATATGTGTCATTTAGATACTAGCTAGCACTATGCTAGCTAGTATTGTCTTCCTGCACCCCCAGATTGCCCGCAATCCCCCCCGATCTCCCGCTAGATACATTACCATTTCAGGATCCAGCGATCGAGCAGCCTTCCGCTCAGCTCCGGTCCTCACTATGGGGAGGATCGGGACTGCGCATGACGTTGGTGACGTCAAGACGTCATGTACGATCCTCCCCATAGTGAAGACTGGAGCTGAGCGGGGAGGCTGCACCTATCGCGGGATCCCGGCGTGGTAATGTATCCAACAGGCAATCGAGGTGATCGGGGGTTTCCAGGGGTGCCGGCAAACAATACTAGCTAGCCTAGTGCTAGCTAGTATCTAAATGAGACATTTAAATTAATAAGAAAGCGCGGGGGGCACAGAAAATGCAAAACCTCCTGAGCGGCGTAACGCTCAGGAGGTTAAGGCTACATTCACATAAAAATCGCCAGTGCTATCGCAAGCGCTGAGTGATTTATTGAGAGTTTTGCCAGTGCTTTTCCCTGCGCTTTGCGCTTAGAAAAGTGCTTTTCTAAGCGCTTTTGCAGAGCGATTTGTTTTTTCACTTCAGGAAGTGAACTCTTTAACCCGGAAATGAATAAACACTGTACAATACACTGTAAACAATACATTGTTGGGGTGCTTGAAAAATCGCTATACAAAACGCTTTTTCAAGCGCGTTGCGATTTACCTATACTTTCCATTAAGCGAAAGCGTTCAGAAAATAGTACAGGCAGCGTTTTTGAAAGCCGATCGCAATCAAACCGCTCATATGTGAACATTCTCATAGGGAATCATTGCACAAGCGCTTTTAGGGTGATTTCTAAAATCGCCAGCGCTTAAAAAAGTACACAAACGCTCATAGTGTGAACAAGCCCTAAGAAAGGGATGCCTCAGGCTTCTACTGAGGCTTCCCTTGCTGATCAAAAGCCCCCCCCCCCCCATTGTTGAGCACGGCCCCTCTCCACGTCGGGGGGGGCCACACAACAGCCGCGCGAGCCTGACTGTGCTTGCGCAATAGCGCGGCTTACTGCACATGGGCAGGCTGGGTTGGCTATTACGCAGCCACGCGGAGACAGGAAGAGCAGCACGGCCCTGTTAGGATCAGCTACAATGCATTATCGATAATCTTCTCGGGGTCATGCTCAGCAACAGAGGACAACGCAGCAGGGAGGGAAACTTCAATAGTATCCTGAGGCTTTCCTCTCTTCAGGTAAGTATCTGATGCTGTGTCCCCGAGCTTCGACTCTGGTACTCTTTACAAATGCTGCCTGGTTCTCTTTAACTTCAGCTTTGCGCCTTTGTGATGTCAGAATGCCCACGCTGGATTTTTAAAGAATAATACTACAGTCTTGTCATTCATTACAGCAGACCTCATATGTTTTATTGTTATTAGTATGGAGGAAACGGCTGCTTCATGTACCACATTTCACTGGATTGGACTCATTAAAAAGCATTAAAAAGGGATTTAATTTGCTGTGTAAAATTAATTGGACTTTGCAGGATATTTAATTAGGAATAGACCCATACTTTTCATAATACTGATTATTTGTTGTCCCTCGTCGCTCTTTTTGAAGGAGTGTCATGCGGATTGCTATACTGTAGCTGTTGGCAGAGTATCTCTTCTGTCTGTGCAAAATATGCTATAGCTCGAAATGGAGGCAGCACTGCACCGCCAGACATTGTAGAGAGAAGCTGATAACAGCCGTAACTGAGATACCTGTATAGCGCTGGAGGCTATAGCTACGTACGTGATATAGATTATTGTTTTGTAGTATAAACTGTGGCTCTCTAGTATGGGGTGTCCAGCAGAGATATTGCATTGGCACGCATAAGAATGTGAACACCACTGCAGAGAGCCCGAGGGAATTAACTGTCAGTGGATTTTGTGGGAGAGACTTGGTTACGCAACTGCTGTATACAATGCTTTGTCCTTTTAGTCGAATCACTGAAGAGGAGGCCAACAAAATCTGAGGACACCTATACAGATTTTGGACAACAAAGACTGATCATATTGGCCAATACAGTGTATAGGTAACGTTAGTCTTTTGCAGGAAGAATATCTGCTATATGAAGTACAGTATTTCCCCAAACATAAGCCCTAGCTTATATTTTAAGCATACTTGAAATATAAGCCCTCCCCCGAAAATAAGCCCTAGCTGTAAAAATTGGTTGACCAAGTTGCCACACATGTGCTGTATGCTGGGTCGGCTCCGTGACCCCGCTCCCCTCTCATCATAAGAATGTACGCTGATGCATCCCCGGAGCAAATTGATTGATATGCCGACCCAGAATACAGCGCATGTGCGGCGACCGGGCCAAAGGGCGCCGACCATCTCAGGATACAGGAGACGCTTACAGGTGAACAGGGGGGAACTGAGTGACATACGAGTCGTACTCTGTCTCTTGGATAAGCTTAGTGCCATACGCTGTCCTTGTACAGCAGTGTAGGGAATTATGATATTGCAAGGTGGGTAGTCATACATTCATGTACTACTGCTAATTACAATTTTGACTAACACTGAGCATGATATATATTTGGCTTACTGTGGAGGACTCTATGAAATGCAATTTATTGACTGACGGTTTGTGGTAATCACTGATGGACTGCTGCTGTGCATGTGCTGCCGTTGTGGCTTGTGGTAATCACTGATGGACTGCTGCTGTGCATGTGCTGCAGTTGTGGCTTGTGGTAATCACTGATGGACTGCCGCTGTGCATGTGCTGCAGTTGTGGCTTGTGGTAATCACTGATGGACTGCCGCTGTGCATGTGCTGCAGTTGTGGCTTGTGGTAATCACTGATGGACTGCCGCTGTGCATGCGCTGCAGTTGTGGCTTGTGGTAATCACTGATGGACTGCGCTGTGCATGTGCTGCAGTTGTGGTTTGTGGTAATTACTGATGGACTGCTGCTGTGCATGTGCTGCAGTTGTGGCTTGTGGTAATCACTGATGGACTACCGCTGTGCATGTGCTACAGTTGTGGCTTGTGGTAATCACTGATGGACTGCCGCTGTGCATGTGCTGCAGCTGTGGCTTGTGGTAATCACTGATGGACTGCCGCTGTGTATGTGCTGCAGTAGTGGCTTGTGGTAATCACTGATGGACTGCTGCTGTGCATGTGCAGCAGTTTTGGCCTGTGGTAATCACTGGTGGACTGCCATACCTCCCAACATTTTAATGTTGCAAAACGGGACACTTAGGCCACACCCCCAACCCCCTAGTCACGCCCACCCCACAAAAAAGTTTTTAAAAAAAAAATAATTATTAATTGTTAATTACCGAAAGGGGAGGTGCTGTGTGGGTGCTAGTGGGTGGGGAGGAGGGTGAGGGTGGCCGTGGGTGGGCAGAGTGAGGGGGGGAAAAACGATCAGGGCACCAGCCCGGTATGCGGCATGGATGGCCGCCGCCATTAAGCTTCTTCCTCCCTCCCTCCTAATGTGCCCCCCAGTGTCCCCTTCCCCCCGCAGAGTAAAATGGGCAGCGGAGCGGGCTGTAACTCTTACCACTGCCTCTCGTACCAGGATCTCATCTGGTCTTCTCGGCTTCCGGCTTCCTGTGACGTCACAGGAAGCCGGAAGCCGAGAAGACCAGATGAGATCCTGGTACGAGAGGCAGTGGTAAGAGTTACAGCCCGCTCCGCTGCCCATTTTACTCTGCGGGGGGAAGGGGACACTGGGGGGCACATTAGGAGGGAGGGAGGGAGGGAGAAGCTTAATGGCGGCGACCATCTATGCCGCGTACGCATCCCCGGGCTGGTGCCTTGATCTGTTTCCCCCCCCTCACTCTGCCCAGCGGCCGGGACCAGGGGAGGGGGGGGCATCGCGGGACTGCAGGATAGCCACCCAAAATCGGGACCGTCCCGACGAAATCGGGGCGGTAGGGGGCCCTGGACGGCTGCTGTGCATGTGCTGCAGTTGTGGCTTGTGGTAATCACTGGTGGACTGCCGCTGTGCATGTGCTCTAGTTGTGGCTTGTGGTAATTACTGATGGACTGCCGCTGTGCATGTGCTGCAGCTGTGGCTTGTGGTAATCACTGATGGACTGCCGCTGTGCATGTGCTGCAGTTGTGGCTTGTGGTAATCACTGGTAGGCTGCCGCTGTACATGTGCTGCAGCTGTGGCTTGTGGTAATCACTGGTGGACTGCCGCTGTGCATGTGCTCTAGTTGTGGCTTGTGGTAATTACTGATGGACTGCCGCTGTGCATGTGCTGCAGTTGTGGCTTGTGGTAATCACTGGTAGACTGCCGCTGTGCATGTGCTGCAGTTGTGGCTTGTGGTAATCACTGGTAGGCTGCCGCTGTACATGTGCTGCAGCTGTGGCTTGTGGTAATCACTGATGGGCTGCCGCTGTACATGTGCTGCAGTTGTGGCTTGTGGTAATCACTGGTAGACTGCCGCTGTGCATGTGCTGCAGTTGTGGCTTGTGGTAATCACTGGTAGACTGCCGCTGTGCATGTGCTGCAGTTGTGGCTTGTGGTAATCACTGGTAGACTGCCGCTGTGCATGTGCCGCAGTTGTGGCTTGTGGTAATCACTGATGGGCTGCCGCTGTGCATGTGCTGCAGTTGTGGCGTGTGGTAATCACTGGTAGGCTGCCGCTGTACATGTGCTGCAGTTGTGGGGTGTGGTAATCACTGGTAGGCTGCCGCTGTACATGTGCTGCAGTTGTGGCTTGTGGTAATCACTGGTAGACTGCCGCTGTGCATGTGCTGCAGTTGTGGCTTGTGGTAATCACTGGTAGGCTGCCGCTGTACATGTGCTGCAGTTGTGGCGTGTGGTAATCACTGGTAGGCTGCCGCTGTACATGTGCTGCAGCTGTGGCTTGTGGTAATCACTGGTAGACTGCCGCTATGCATGTGCTGCAGTTGTGGCTTGTGGTAATCACTGGTAGACTGCCGCTGTGCATGTGCTGCAGTTGTGGCTTGTGGTAATCACTGGTAGACTGCTGCTGTGCATGTGCCGCAGTTGTGGCTTGTGGTAATCACTGATGGGCTGCCGCTGTGCATGTGCTCTAGTTGTGGCTTGTGGTAATCACTGATGGGCTGCCGCTGTGCATGTGCTGCAGTTGTGGCGTGTGGTAATCACTGATGGGCTGCCGCTGTACATGTGCTGCAGTTGTGGCTTGTGGTAATCACTGGTAGACTGCCGCTGTGCATGTGCCGGAAGCCGAGAAGACCAGATGAGATCCTGGTACGAGAGGCAGTGGTAAAAGTTACAGCCCGCTCCGCTGCCCATTTTACTCTGCGGGGGGAAGGGGACACTGGGGGGCACATTAGGAGGGAGGGAGGGAGAAGCTTAATGGCGGCGACCATCTATGCCGCGTACGCATCCCCGGGCTGGTGCCTTGATCTGTTTTCCCCCCCTCACTCTGCCCAGCGGCCGGGACCAGGGGAGGGGGGGGGCATCGCGGGACTGCAGGACAGCCCCCCAAAATCGGGACCGTCCCGACGAAATCGGGGCGGTAGGGGGCCCTGGACGGCTGCTGTGCATGTGCTGCAGTTGTGGCTTGTGGTAATCACTGGTAGACTGCCGCTGTGCATGTGCTGCAGTTGTGGCTTGTGGTAATCACTGGTAGACTGCCGCTGTGCATGTGCCGCAGTTGTGGCTTGTGGTAATCACTGATGGGCTGCCGCTGTGCATGTGCTGCAGTTGTGGCGTGTGGTAATCACTGGTAGGCTGCCGCTGTACATGTGCTGCAGTTGTGGCGTGTGGTAATCACTGGTAGGCTGCCGCTGTACATGTGCTGCAGTTGTGGCTTGTGGTAATCACTGGTAGACTGCCGCTGTGCATGTGCTGCAGTTGTGGCTTGTGGTAATCACTGGTAGACTGCCGCTGTGCATGTGCTGCAGTTGTGGCTTGTGGTAATCACTGGTAGACTGCCGCTGTGCATGTGCCGCAGTTGTGGCTTGTGGTAATCACTGATGGGCTGCCGCTGTGCATGTGCTCTAGTTGTGACTTGTGGTAATCACTGATGGGCTGCCGCTGTGCATGTGCTTCAGTTGTGGCGTGTGGTAATCACTGATGGGCTGCCGCTGTGCATGTGCTGCAGTTGTGGCTTGTGGTAATCACTGGTAGACTGCCGCTGTGCATGTGCTGCAGTTGTGGCTTGTGGTAATCACTGGTAGACTGCCGCTGTGCATGTGCTGCAGTTGTGGCTTGTGGTAATCACTGGTAGACTGCCGCTGTGCATGTGCCGGAAGCCGAGAAGACCAGATGAGATCCTGGTACGAGAGGCAGTGGTAAGAGTTACAGCCCGCTCCGCTGCCCATTTTACTCTGCGGGGGGAAGGGGACACTGGGGGGCACATTAGGAGGGAGGGAGGGAGAAGCTTAATGGCGGCGACCATCTATGCCGCGTACGCATCCCCGGGCTGGTGCCTTGATCTGTTTTCCCTCCCTCACTCTGCCCAGCGGTCGGGACCAGGGGAGGGGGGGGGCATCGCGGGACTGCAGGACAGCCCCCCAAAATCGGGACCGTCCCGACGAAATCGGGGCGGTAGGGGGCCCTGGACGGCTGCTGTGCATGTGCTGCAGTTGTGGCTTGTGGTAATCACTGGTGGACTGCCGCTGTGCATGTGCTCTAGTTGTGGCTTGTGGTAATTACTGATGGACTGCCGCTGTGCATGTGCTGCAGCTGTGGCTTGTGGTAATCACTGATGGACTGCCGCTGTACATGCAGCTGTGGCTTGTGGTAATCACGGATGGACTGCCGCTGTGCATGTGCTGCAGTTGTGGCTTGTGGTAATCACTGATGGACTGCTGCTGTGCATGTGCTGCAGTTGTGGCTTGTGGTAATCACTGATGGACTGCTGCTGTGCATGTGCTGCAGCTGTGGCTTGTGGTAATCACAGATGGACTGCCGCTGTGCATGTGCCGCAGTTGTGGCTTGTGGTAATCACTGATGGGCTGCCGCTGTGCATGTGCTGCAGTTGTGGCTTGTGGTAATCACTGGTAGACTGCCGCTGTGCATGTGCTCTAGTTGTGGCTTGTGGTAATCACTGATGGGCTGCCGCTGTGCATGTGCTGCAGTTGTGGCGTGTGGTAATCACTGATGGGCTGCCGCTGTACATGTGCTGCAGTTGTGGCTTGTGGTAATCACTGGTAGACTGCCGCTGTGCATGTGCTGCAGTTGTGGCTTGTGGTAATCACTGGTAGACTGCCGCTGTGCATGTGCTGCAGTTGTGGCTTGTGGTAATCACTGGTAGACTGCCGCTGTGCATGTGCCGCAGTTGTGGCTTGTGGTAATCACTGATGGGCTGCCGCTGTGCATGTGCTGCAGTTGTGGCGTGTGGTAATCACTGGTAGGCTGCCGCTGTACATGTGCTGCAGTTGTGGCGTGTGGTAATCACTGGTAGGCTGCCGCTGTACATGTGCTGCAGTTGTGGCTTGTGGTAATCACTGGTAGACTGCCGCTGTGCATGTGCTGCAGTTGTGGCTTGTGGTAATCACTGGTAGACTGCCGCTGTGCATGTGCTGCAGTTGTGGCTTGTGGTAATCACTGGTAGACTGCCGCTGTGCATGTGCCGCAGTTGTGGCTTGTGGTAATCACTGGTAGACTGCCGCTGTGCATGTGCTGCAGTTGTGGCTTGTGGTAATCACTGGTAGACTGCCGCTCTGCATGTGCTCTAGTTGTGGCTTGTGGTAATCACTGGTGGACTGCCGCTGTGCATGTGCTGCAGTTGTGGCTTGTGGTAATCACTGATGGGCTGCCGCTGTGCATGTGCTGCAGTTGTGGCTTGTGGTAATCACTGATGGACTGCCGCTGTGCATGTGCTGCAGTTGTGGCTTGTGGTAATCACTGATGGGCTGCCGCTGTGCATGTGCTGCAGTTGTGGCTTGTGGTAATCACTGGCAGACTGCCGCTGTGCATGTGCTGCAGTTGTGGCTTGTGGTAATCACTGGTAGACTGCCGCTGTGCATGTGCTGCAGTTGTGGCTTGTGGTAATCACTGATGGGCTGCCGCTGTGCATGTGCTGCAGTTGTGGCTTGTGGTAATCACTGATGGGCTGCCGCTGTGCATGTGCTGCAGTTGTGGCTTGTGGTAATCACTGGTAGACTGCCGCTGTGCATGTGCTGCAGTTGTGGCTTGTGGTAATCACTGGTAGACTGCCGCTGTGCATGTGCTGCAGTTGTGGCTTGTGGTAATCACTGGTAGACTGCCGCTCTGCATGTGCTGCAGTTGTGGCTTGTGGTAATCACTGGTAGACTGCCGCTGTGCATGTGCTCTAGTTGTGGCTTACAACTGTAGGTAGATTCTACCTGTTGGATCATTTTCCATTTGTAGTTTTTTGTAGCAGCTTGCAAGCTGAAAAAGTGTGGGCACCTCTGTTTTACATCATATATATCCCTGTTCAAACCAGATGTTTAGGAAGCATATCCTGCCATGAGTCGTTATCTCAAGTACTCCTTGACATATATTCGTTCATTAGCCATAAAGTGTTAGTGTACTTATACATAAGTGTGCTTAAATTAACCTAAAATTAGGCTGTGATCATTACTGTAATGTGCTTGTGGTATGGATTTGACTTCTGTGACATCTATTTATTGGAGTTTTGAACACAATCATTTTTATAAACAAGAGAGTTGTGATTGAAAGACAGCAATGTGTCGAGTCTTCATTTGGCATTGGGTAGGGTCAAGATAAAATGTAACGTAAATTATTAATTTGTTAAAGGCATAAATTAGTAAAAGGGAAATCAAATCAACCTTCACTCAGGAGAGGAATGTTGCAGAACTTCTCACACGTCCTGCCTGATCTGCATCTTTGACCTCCCACTTTACTCCTCCAACCACCTCCTCCTAAGCACCCCACGCATTTTGCACTCCCAGGACTTTACTAGAGCTGCCCCCATCCTGTGGAACTCTTTCCCACTGCCATTAAATCTTGTCTCCTCCTTCACAACCTTCAAACAAGCCCTAAAAATTAATTTCTTCAAGAAGGCCTTCCCCACCCATCGATGCCCTAACTCCCTCTGCCATCAACCTCTCAATGCAGCCCCCTCCTGTCACCACTCCCTCCCTTCAGATTGTAAGCCTTTGGCAGGGCCCTACTTCATGGTGTATCCTACTTGATCAAGCACTCTGCCCACAGAATAACATGAACTTGAGTTATTGTGTCTACTACTCCAGTGCATTATATGGCATTGTGTATCTTACTGCTTAATATTATGTTGTCCATACCCCTATTATCATTGCATGTAACCTTATTTATTATCCAGTGCTATGTAATATGTTGGCACTGTATAAATCAAATAAATAATAACAGAGCTTGGAGACCTAATAGGCACTTCTCCACACTGCAGGGAGATTTGTGTTCTGGGACAGGATGGTCAGAGTCCTGATTGAAGATGGGAAGAGGATGATTGTGGGCACAGCAATGTTCCCAGGTGTGCAATGTGGGAGCTGGTTAAGTTGTTGGATGTGAAGACATGGAATGCAAAGTGAAGATGAGTGAAGAGTGAAAATGGAATGAATGGCTTCTTTTCTCTCTGTAGGTTGCCCAAGTTACTAGTTAGCTTTTCCTGCAGAAGCCAGATGGGAGACAGATAGGTTTAAAGGGAACCAAGCAGCATTTTTTAACTCCAAGGGCACCTCAATAGTACATTAAAACGAATGCTAACGATGTGGTTCATTAATAAAAAAAAAAAGTTTAATTTTACCTCTTTCTACATTTAAGTTTACAGTACAGGCTGTATTAGTGTAATTTGCCTTCTTAAAACAGAAGGTATTTGCAATAATTCAGCTTTAAAGAGAACCCGAGATGGGGTTCTAAGAATGAAATCTGCGCTCAGAGGCTGGGTTTGCTTATATTGCCCAGCCTCTGTTGTTATTTCAATCTCCCCTAAGTTCCCCCTGCGCTCCGCTCTCCCCTATAAATCACAGCCGCGCTGTGTGGGCTGTGTTTACTTTTGTCCTGTCAGTCTGCGTGCTCCCCCGCCTCCTGCACAGCTCCGGTCCCCGTCTGTGTCCCTTCCCTCCCTGCTGATTGGAGGGAAGGGACGCAGGCGGGGATCGGCACTATGCAAGAGGCGGGGGAGTGGCAGAGAGTGACAGGACAAAAGTAAACACAGCCCGCTGTGACACACTGCGTGTCGGCAGCACAGCTGTTATTTATGGGAGAGAGCGGAGCGCAGGGGGAACTTAGGGTGGATTGAAATAGCAACAGAGGCTGGGCAATATAAGCAGACCCAGCCTCTGAGAGCAGATTTCATTCTCTCACCTCGGGTTCTCTTTAAAGGAAACATCCTGGTTGAAAAATAAACAAAAATCAACTTACCTTGGGCTTCCTCCAGCCCCTGGCAGCCGTACTGTGCCCTCGCCACAGCTCCGCTCCCTGCCGGTGACCCGGGCTCCCCTCCGGTATCAGAGGTCTCACGTAGTTGCTCTGACGTCACCCGGACTGTACTGCGCAGTAGTTCTGCGCCTGCGCAGTACAATCCGGATGACATCAGTGCGACTCCATGAGCTGCAACCTGCACATTGGAGCTCAAGTAGATGCCGACCTGGCCTATAACTTATACATTTTGCAGAGCTACATCAACCCAAAATACATACAGCCTGTTTCGGACTTTCTGATCCTCATCAGTGGATGGCATAGATTGATATGGCAGCGATGGGCAAACTACGGCCATACCCGGCCCGAATGAGCTGTAAACCCGGCCCATTGCCCTGTGGCCATAGAGACCTGACGCAGGAAGCGGTGAGTAGGTGAGTGTTAACCCTCAGTTTCCTTCCGCTGGTGATTCTGCTTGAAGGGAAAAAGGGAGGGAGGAGGAGCAAAGGAATTTTAGGCATGCGGTCTGCAGCAAGCAGCCCGGGCCATGCAAAGTTTGCCCAGCCCTGCTCTATGGGATAGGGCTTGGACCAGTACTAAGGAATACCCAGAAATCTCATGGTAACCCAGAACGACTAGGTAAGTATAGGAGACTAAAAGAGGAGCTCACGGTCTATTATGTGTGTTGGGAAGGTCCAAGCAAAATAAAAAAAATGAGTTTCACTTACCTGGGGGCTTCTACCAGCCCCATGCAGCCATCCTGTGCCCTCGTAGTCACTCACTGCTGCTCCAGTCCCCCACTGGCAGCATGCCGACTTCGGAGGTCGGCGGGTCGCATTGCGTACATTTTTACGCATTCCCGCTAGTGCAGGAACATTAACACATACATTTTTACGCGTTAGTGGTTTAATGTGTAAAAATGTACGCATTGAACCAGTAACGCGTAATAATGTATGTGTTAATGTTCCTGCACTAGCGGGAATGCGTAAAAATTTACGCAATGCGACCCGCCGACATCCGAGGTCGGCATACTGCCAGCGGGGGACTGGAGCAGCAGTGAGTGACTACGAGGGCACAGGATGGCTGCATGGGGCTGGTAGAGGTCCCAGGTAAGTGAAACTCATTTTTTTATTTTGCTTGGACATTCCCTTTAACAGAACTGATCACACAGCACAAACCCGTTGTTTTTGTCACAAGGGTCCACGTTTCCGAATGTCCATTTTTTTTCAGAAGAAGCCATAAAATCCTTTTAAGGTGAGGCCGTCGATAGGTTTTTGCATCACGATAAATCTTTATTAGCATCTGTTGTGATAGACATTACACAAACCAAATAGCATGAAAGGATAATGAAGCTGATAAATGAATATTTCCTTACCGTCGCCATTCGCAGAAATGGGAAAACGGGGGCTTTGCAGCCTCGGCAGCTCGGGGTCTGCAGGGAACGGATCCGCAGACCGCGACGCGCACCACCATAATACAATTCAGCACTTCTTTATCTAGAATGATTTATGTGGAAGGAGATTTTTTTTCCAAAGGTTACATGTCAGCTATGCAGCAGATGGCAACATTTTTGTTCATCACTTAACATCGCTGAGTAGCAGCTGGACAAATGGGGGGCGCTGCCTAAAGGCTGGCGCACGGAAATCATTGCTTTCATCAAGCCACATAATGGAGATGTTTTCATACCACAGTGGTGCTTGTGTTAGGATTCCCTGTCTGGTTAATGTTAAAAAGAACTACTTAAAGGATACCCGAGGTGACATGTGACATAATGAGATAGACATGTGTATGTACAGTACCTAGCACACAAATAACTAGGCTGTGTTCCTTTTTTTCTTGCTCTGCCTGAAAGAGTTAAATATCAGGTATGAAAGTGGCTGACTCAGTCCTGACTCAGACAGGAAGTGACTACAGTGTGACCCTCACTGATAAAAAATTCCAACTATAAAACACTTTACTAGCAGAAAATAGCTTTTGAGAGCAGGAAATAGATAAAAATGGTCAATAGTTCATAGATTTTAGCTCTGGCATACTTCAATGAATGTGTCTTTGAGCAAAAATAATAAAACAGTTAAAACTTAAAAAGTACATTCAAACATAAAATAAATCTGTACAATATCTTAAAAAGTTGTAGAGTAGTGGGGGTGTCTTGACACCCTAATTAAAAATTACAGGAAACAAAACGGGAGCCCAGTAGTGCAATATGTTTGAGTACAGTATTTGTAATGACAGAGGAAATAGATGCTCTACTCACAAAGGCGGGTTGCAGACGGGCAACCAACCAGAGGAAGTAGGTGGAGACAATGAACCCGACTCCACTCGGGGTGGTCCGGATGGACCTGGATGCGGTCGCTCTCATAGATAAAAGTGACAGGTTTCCACTGTGGTGGGGACTACTTGTGTTCTGTCTCAACCCCACCAACAGACTCTGTTGGGGGATGTTAAGAAGCACAATATGAGGAAAGAGGCGCCCTGGTGTGTGTATAAAACCATTTAAATACAGAATCAAATAGAAAAAGGTTGAGGTGGCTTCCCTCAATGACGAAAACCTTTGTGTAAACAAAAAGTTTTTATTTTGCACAGGCTGCCTTTGCAAAATAAAAACTTTTTGTTTACACAAAGGTTTTTGTCACTGAGATAAGCCACCTCAACCTTTTTCTATTTTATTCTGTTTTTAAATGGTTTTATACACACACCAGGGCGCCTCTTTCCTCATATTGTGCATTTTAAAAAGTCATTTTTAGGAGAAGGAAGATAGATACAATCATTTATTTCATTAGTTTATTTTCGCCCCGGGTGTCCTAGTGGACCCAAATTAAAAATACAAGATTTCATAAATAAAATCTATTTTCTAAATTATAGTAATAAATAGCAGCCTTTTTTTCAGCCGCATGATGACAAATATAAAATATTTTACATTTATTGGAGGAACCCCTCCCTTTTTTTCATATTGCCGGGATTTTTCCGGCAAAGTGGTGGAGTAGGTGGTGTTAATTGAGGAATTGCTAATGTCTGCCCCCTGTATAGCCCTAGTAATGAAAAGAGAAGGGTGAAAAGCATGCACTGAAATGCTCATAGGCTTGAAGGAGTGTTTATTTATCTTTGTATGTGTCAGAGTGGTGCAACTAAATATTTTGAATTAAAAAAATGTTTGGTTTGGGTCCGCTTTAACTGCCATTTAGGAAATGCTTTTTGAAAACAAAGAAAACTTTATGAATCTCCCATGAAAAGATGGACTAGTCCGAAACCCGCCAGTTCTGTCAGATGTTATCTGCTTACTTTTTTCTCTGGAGTGGTCCTTTAATCCTTTCAGGGGCCCAACTTCAGATCCAGTTTACATACCCATTCAGTAGAATATTGGTTTCTATTTACTATGCATGGAGAAGTTTTGTAAAGAGAAACGTCTTCATTATTTTTGTTTGCAAAATATCCTATTCTTTCCTCAGCACAGCCGGTTCATCCTCTAGGCAAGTGCCTAGGGCCTAATGGGTGTCAAGGGGTCTAAATGCCAGATTCTCTTATCCGTTTCCTACCTTGCCTTACCAAAAACATCATAAAGGTCAGCCAAAGTTACTTTCTTGTCTAGGGCCCCATTGAGGCCTCTTGCACAATTGCGCGCTGCGTTTTACCACGGTACGCTTCCTCGTCGCAAGAGCCATGCAATTCTAAGGAGATTTGCACAGTGTGCAAGATGCAATGCGCTGAACAGGAAGTATCAAAATCGTCACAAGCGACACAGAATCTGCAGCGCATTACCATATAATCCGTGCCTACTGCACGGATTATGCATTAACCTTCCTGGCGGTAACCCCAAACGTAGTTCGGGGTAAGCCGCGCAGGAGGATTTCTCAGGCTCTATTGGGCCGATTTGCATAATTTTTTTTTGCATGGCTGGCGGCTTTGCACCTTGGCCTCTGTGAATCTACACGCTTCCCCTGCGTATAGCCTTATATGCGTATGGCTCATTACATAATTTCTGAAGTATAGTTTAGCCATGGATATGTTCATTTGGATGATTAAATGATGTGTTCTGTTGTGACCAGTTGGTCACTGTATATAGTCTGCCTGATATTATCTATATTATTCCTTGTGTGTATATATATGGGCTCTCCTCACGCCCTCCGTTTTTGCCCCGCCTTCTGACAGACAGCGGCTTCGGCCGCTGACGTCATCGCGTCTCCCGTCCGGACGCCGGGCGGCTGCGCGCTTGCGCTGTCGTCATGGCGTCATCCGGCATGGTCCCCTAGCTTGTCCGCATGCGCGGCCGGCGTGGTGGGATAGCCGGATAGGACGGGAGAAGGGGGCAGAGACGGCGGACATTGGAGATGTGTGTGGACGGGAGGGACACAAAGGAGGCGTCTACCTCAGCAGGTGAGCATTTCAGTCTCCTATCAGGTCCGCTGGATTGTGGATGTAACTGATTGGCTTACAACATTTTGAAATGATTGGCTACTGCTGATGGGTGGCACTATATATGAGTAGGTGTATAATTGTATATTGTTCATGCAGCAAGCTTGATAAAGAGGCGTATGCCTTGAAACGTCGCATTTAACTGCTGTCATGCTATGACAAAATAAAAGAGCAATTGATTATTCTTGATGGTGCCGGCTCTTCTCTACGCCTGCAAGATTGATCCGGAGTGCTGCTGGATCCGGGCCTGGGCACATCGTTTGAACGGCAACTTGGTGGATGCTCCACATCTCTTTTACATAATTTTTTTTGCAACACGCAGCTAGCACTTTGCTAGCTGCGTGTGCACTCCGATTGCCGCCGCTCCACGCCGATGCGCCGCCCCCTTCCCCCCCCCCCAGACCCCTTGCTTTGCCTGGCGAATCAGTGCCAGGCAGCGCTGAGGGGTGGATCGGGACTCCCAATGACGTAACAACGTCGGTGACATCATCGCGCCCATCGCCATGGCGACGGGGGAAGCCCTCCAGGAAATCCCATTCTTTGAACGGGATTTCCTGATCGCAGATCGCTGGAGGCGATCGAAGCGGGTGGGGGGATGCCGCTGCACAACGGCTATCATGTAGTGAGCCCTGGGCTTGCTACATGATTTAAGAAAAAAAAATAAAAAAATACTGCTGCGCTGCCCCCTGGCAGTTTTTAATAGACCGCTAGGAGGGTTAATGATAGTCAATGGGTGACGCAGTAAGTGTGCATGGTGGCAAGGTCAGGAATATCTGCTGCCTTGGCAGAGCAGCTAATTGGTGAACACAGAATGTTAACCCTATGTCTGCTTCCATCAAAGCAGGAAGTAGACACACTGCAGATTTATTTCGGCTGTAACAAAGAAGTGTTTTTCTTTAAAGGTTATTATGCTGTTGCTTATCTTTTAGAGCAGAGAGGAAGTTCTGAGTTCAGGTCCGCTTTACATAGAACCCCTGAATGATTTAGTGCCTTCATAAGCAAAGATCTAATGTTAGTAGATCCCTCTTATGGTGCCCATACACGGCACAATAAAAATGTTCGATTTTCCTGTTTATTTGATCAAAACAATCGAATCAAATGAAAGTTAAAAATAATTATTTTTTTTCAATGAAGAAAAAAAACGAACGATTATGCCGCTTTTTCAATAAAAATCTGATCGAACATGTTGGAAAAATCTTTATATTCGATCTAACGGCATAATCGAACAAAATGATCTAATTGAAGAAATTGTACCAGGAGCTGGGAAAAAAGGGCGCAGGCAGCTAGTGGACAAAAAGGGCGCCGCCATTCACTCCCATAATAAATAACGTTTAATGGGCGCCGAGCAGGAAAAAAGGGCGCCGGAGCTAAATATAGTTTACAAACGGCGCCCGGAGCTAAATAAAGTTTACAAACGGCGCCCGGAGCTGTTTAATGATTTATAACTGAGCTTGTGTTGATTTACGTTTATAAAATGCACCCGTGCCGAATAACGTTTATGAAAATACTAAATATATTTATCTTATTTAAATAATTAAAACATTATTCACAAAATAAAGCGATCAGTACGTAATGTAAATTGCAATATATTTTTTTATTTAAAGTTTTATCCCTTACTGTTTTTAAAACATTATTCACAAAATAAAGCGATCAGTACGTAATGTAAATATAGTATATATGTTTTGGAGTCACAATTTGTAAAACATTATTATCCACATAATAAAAAACATTATTATTCACAAAATAAAGCGATCAGTACGTTACGTAAATTGCAAAATATTTTTTGCATCCATAATTAGTAAAACATTATTAGCCACATAATAAAGGGGGGTCTTAGGTTTAGGCACCAACAGGGGGGTCCTAGGTTTAGGCACTAACAGGGGGGTCTTAGGTTTAGGCACCAACAGGGGGGTCTTAGGTTTAGGCACCAACAGGGGGGTCTTAGGTTTAGGCATCAACAGGGGGGTCTTAGGTTTAGGCACCAACAGGGGGGTCTTAGGTTTAGGCACCAACAGGGGGGTCTTAGGTTTAGGCACCACCAGGGGGGTCTTAGGTTTAGGCACCAACAGGGGGGTCTTAGGTTTAGGCACCAACAGGGGGGTCTAGGGGTTAGGGGTAGGTACAGGGAGGGTTACTTAGGCACCAACAGGGGGGGTCTTAGGTTTAGGCACCAACAGGGGGGTCTTAGGTTTAGGCACCAACAGGGGGGTCTTAGGTTTAGTCACCAACAGGGGGGTCTTAGGTTTAGGCACCAACAGGGGGGTCTTAGGTTTAGGCACCAACAGAGGGGTCTAGGGGTTAGGAGTAGGTACAGGGAGGGTTACTTAGGCACCAACAGGGGGGTCTTAGGTTTAGACACCAACAGGGGGGTCTTAGGTTTAGGCACCAACAGGGGGGTCTTAGGTTTAGGCACCAACAGGGGGGTCTAGGGGTTAGGGATAGGTACAGGGAGGGTTCTGTGTAAGAGTAGGCTTAGGTATAGTTTTAGTAAAATTTTAGTAATAATTACTAATGTTTTACAACACTTATTACGAACGTACTTATATTTATATCATCGTTATAAAGAATATTTTCAGATTTTATTATAAGAACAAAACATAAATGAAGGTTATTCACAATAATATACAATTATAACAATTAAACATATATTATTGTTTTTTTTAATAAACGTAATTATAAGTTTAACTTTACAAATAGGGAAGATTAACGTTTTCACAATTTCCGATTTTATAAACATTATTTAATGATTTATAATTTTGTTAAACTTTATTTGTAAACGAAATATAGCACACTATTTTTATAAACCCTATTAATGATTAATTATTATTTAGAGTTTACACCCCGCGCCCTTTTTGTCCAGGCGCCCTTTTTGTACGTACGCATTGTACCATGTATGGGCATTATTAGAGAGAGTTTTCACAGGAAGTGAGGTAAGCCAGTCTTTCAGCAGGTGTGTATTCTATGCGGACATTTGTGCTTCTGAATGGAGCTCTGAAGTTATTCCATCTCCCAAACACTATAAAAGCCAGAATTGCACAAACACTGCAGTGAGTAACAAAGGAAATGTGCTGCGACAGTACAATCCATCAGCTGGCGGGGATAAAAATGTCAATGTTTTATAACTGTGAAAGAAAACAATCAAGATATTCAAGGTCAATAGAAAGATCTTGCAGCTGAACTTCTCATCGGAGGGGCGCCGAGCTGACAGGGTGAGGTCCAGCGAGATAAGAGAGTCCAGGCAAGGTTTATCTTCTTGTCTTTTATTTCATTGTCAACACTTAAAAAAAAAAAAAAAGCAACACCCTGCCGAACGTATATAGAGAATCACAGCTTGCTTCTGGGAGAGAATGACGTGCGCAGTGTCAACAGTGTCGTTAAAGGGAATCTGAAGTAAAAAATAAACTTATGAGATAATTAATTGTATGTGTAGTACAGCTAAGAAATAATACATTAGTAGCAGAGTCTCATATTGTATCCAGTACTGGAAGAGTTACTTAGCGTAATCCCGAGGCTTGGGATGGAAATTCGGAGCTCAAGGCAGTAATCATGGGCGTCCGCAGAACATTTTCCGGGGGGCGCAAAAAGGGGAGGGGGAGGTGCCGGGGCAAAAAATGGGTGTGGTCATGGACCAGAATGTGGGTGTGGTCACGGGTGGAGCCAAATGTACATGAACTTAGCAATGTGGGACATTAGATTAGGACAGTGGTGGCGAACCTTTTGGAGGCCAAGTGCCCAAACTGCAACCCAAGAGTCACTATTGCAAAATTTAAACTAAATACAAACGTTTTAACTCATAGATGAACATTATGGAAAATCCAAGTTGAAAATAAACTGTGAAGATAAACAATTTCATCCATCCTACTCCTGAAAAATGTATTCATTTTTTTAGAACCTCACAGTTTTAATTTTCTGTTTTAAAAAGCTAAAAAAGTTTGTTTAATGCTATTGTCTCATATGATAAGGATTTAGCTTTTCCCATAGTCTCGCAGTTAGCAATCATGTGACCCCCAACAAGACAAATTCAGCAATCGTGAGGCCCCCAACAAGGCAAATTCAGCAATCATGAGGCACATAAATAGACAGCATTTCACATAAATAGGCAGAATGCCCCCTTAATATGGTAGACACCTCTCACCTGGATTCTGAATTCTCCTCTCCTTGCTGCTGTGCTTGGCAGGCCTGGCAATACTGTTTTTGGCTGGCTTGGGGATTATGTGTGGGCCGAAAGGCCTGGCAGTGATGCTGTGGCCTGGCTGGCGGTGATGCAGTGGCTGGGCTCGCTGTGATGCTGGGCTTGCCTGGCTGACGGTGATGCTGGGCTGGCCTGGCTGGTGGTGATTCTGGCCTGGCTGGCAGTGATGCTGGGCTGGCCTGGCTGGCGGTGATGCTGGGTTGGCCTGGCTGGTTGGAGTAAATGCTGGCCTGACTGGTGGTGATGCTGTGGCCTATTTGGCAGTGTTTCTGTGCTGGTTGGCTGGTGGTGATGCTGGGCTGGTCGGCCTGGATAGTTTAGGTAGTGACAGGTGCCCCCTAGTTCAGGTAGCTCCAGGAGCCCCCCCAGTTTAGGTAGTGACAGGGCCCCCCAGTTTACGTAGTGACAGGTGCCTTCTAGTTTAGGTAGTGACAGGATCCCCCCAGTTCAGGTAGTGACAGGAACCCCACAGTTTAGGTAGTGACAGGAGCTCCCCAGTTCAGGTAATGACAGGGACCCCACAGTTTAGGTAGTGACAGGAGCCCCTCAGTTTAGGTAGTGACAGGTGCGGTAGGCACAGTGGTGGGGAAGGGGGGACGTCTCCCCCCCTTCCCTCACCTTGGGGCTCACCCTTCCTCGCTCCCCTCTCCATAATTCAGCCACTGACAGCGGGCGGCAGTGGAACGGAACACTTCCCTGCGCGAGAGGGAGATCTGTGCGTCGCTTATCTGACATCACTGACTAGACCAGACCAGCTGCGCACAGATCTTCCTCGCGTGCAGGGAATACAGGAAGTGTTTCGCAGCCACCGCTCAATTATGGAGGTGGAGCGAGTAAGGGGGAGCCCCAAGGTGAGGGAAGGGGGGAGACGTCCCCCCTTCTCCGCTGCTGTGCCTGCTGCTTCCCCTTCTCTGCGCTGAGTCGAGTGGGGAGGGGGGGCTTACCGAGGGGCACCACCACTGATAAGGCCAGTGGGGGGGGGGGCAGCGGGCAGCCAGGGGGGGGGGGGGAATAATTTAATGAGGGCCATAGAATCCATTTGGTGGTGGAGTAGTAAAACTTGGGGGAGGAGGATTATTATTATTTATTGGATTTAACAGCGCCAACATATTACGCAGTGCTGTACAATAAATAGGATTACAGACAATGATAACAGGAGTGACAGCACAATACAGGTAATAGACAATAGATACAACAATACAGGTAATAAGCAATAAGATACACAACACAATGCAGATAGTAGTGCAATGCCAGATCATAAACTGGAGTGGTAGTGGTAAAAATACAAGTTCTATAAATCTGGGTAAAGTGCACACAGTCAAGTATGATACACAAGGGGAGAGGGCCCTGCCAAAGGCTTACAATCTAGAGGGAGGGGTTGGTGACACGAAAGGAGGGGGTGCATCAAGAAATTCTTGGCAGAGAGGATTAGGGCAGTGTTGAGTTGATGTAGGCCTCCTAGAGGGCTCGTTTCCACTATCGCGAATCTGCATGCGTCCAACGCATGCAGATTCGCACATGTAATGCAAGTGGATGGGCCTGTTTCCACTGTAGCGTTGTTGAGGTGCGTTTTTTTCAGCGGTAAAAAAACGCTCAAAAGAGCCAACGAATTCGCCTGCGAGTGGAATGCATGCGAATCGCCGCTAATGTATTTAACCACTTAAGGACCGCAGTCTTTTCACCCCTTAAGGACCAGAGCCTTTTTTCCATTCAGACCACTGCAGCTTTAATGGTTTATTGCTCAGTCATACAAGCTACCATCTAAATGAATTTTACCTCCTTTTCTTGTCACTAATACAGCTTTCTTTTGGTGCTATTTGATTGCTGCAGCGATTTTTACTTTTTATTATATTCATCAAAAAAGACATGAATTTTGGCAAAAAAATGATTTTTTTAACTTTCTGTGCTGACATTTTTCAAATAAAGTAAAATTTCTGTATACATGCAGCGCGAAAAATGTGGACAAACATGTTTTTGATTAAAAAAAACCCATTCAGTGTATATTTATTGGTTTGGGTAAAAGTTATAGCGTTTACAAACTATGGTGCAAAAATTGAATTTTCCCATTTTGAAGCATCTCTCTCATTTCTGAGCACCTGTCAGGTTTCATGAGGTGCTAGAATTCCAGGATAGTATAAACACCCCCCAAATGACCCCATTTTGGAAAGAAGACACCCCAAAGTATTCACTAAGAGGCATGGTGAGTTCATAGAAGATTTTATCTTTTGTCACAAGTTAGCGGAAAATGACACTTTGTGACAAAAAAAATAAATTAAAAAAAGTTTCCATTTCTGCTAACTGGTGACAAAAAAAATGAAATCTGCCACGGACTCACCATGCCCCTCTCTGAATACCTTGAAGTGTCTAGTTTCCAAAATGGGGTCATTTGTGGGGTGTGTTTACTGTCCTGGCATTTTGGGGGGTGCTAAATTGTAAGCACCCCTGTAAAGCCTAAAGGTGCTCATAGGACTTTGGGCCCCTTAGCGCACCTAGGCTGCAAAAGAAATGTCACACATGTGGTATCGCCTTACTCAGGAGAAATAGTATAATGTGTTTTGGGGTGTATTTTTACACATACCCATGATGGGTGGGAGAAATATCTCTGTAAATGAGATTTCTTTTGATTTTTTTACACACAATTGTCCATTTACAGAGATATTTCTCCCACCCAGCATGGGTATGTGTAAAAATACACCCCAAAACACATTATACTACTTCTCCTGAGTACGTCGATACCACATGTGTGACACTTTTTTGCACCCTAACTGCGCTAAGGGGCCCAAAGTCCTATGAGTACCTTTAGGATTTTCACAGGTCATTTTAAGGCATTTATTTTCTAGACTACTCCTCACGGTTTAGGGCCCCTAAAATGCCAGGACAGTATAGGAACCCTACAAGTGACCCCATTTTAGAAAGAAGACACCCCAAGGTATTCCGTTAGTAGTATGGGGAGTTCATAGAAGATTTCATTTTTTTTTCACAAGTTAGCGGAAATTGATTTTTATTGTTTTTTTCACAAAGTGTCATTTTCCACTAACTTGTGACAAAAAATAAAATCTTCTATGAATTCCCCATACACCTAATTGAATACCTTGGGGTGTCTTCTTTCTAAAATGGGGTCACTTGTGGGGTTCCTATAATGCCCTGGCATTTTAGGGGCCCTAAACCGTGAGGAGTAGTCTAGAAACCAAATGCCTCAAAATGACCTGTGAAATTCTAAAGGTACTCATAGGACGTTGGGCCTCTTAGCGCACCTAGGTTGCAAAAAAGTGTCACACATGTGGTATCGCCGTACTCAGGAGAAGTAGTATAATGTGTTTTGGGGTGTATTTTTACACATACCCATGCTGGGTGGGAGAAATATCTCTGTAAATTAAAATGTTTTGATTTTTTTTACACACAATTGTCCCTTTACAGAGATATTTCTCCCACCCAGCATGGGTATGTGTAAAAATACACCCCAAAACACAATATACTACTTCTCCTGAGTACGGCGATATCACATGTGTGACACTTTTTTGCAGCCTAGGTGCGCTAAGGGGCCCAACGTCCTATTCACAGGTCATTTTGAGGCATTTGGTTTCTAGACTACTCCTTACGGTTTAGGGCCCCTAAAATGCCAGGGCAGTATAGAAACCCCACAAGTGACCCCATTTTAGAAAGAAGACACCCCAAGGTATTCCGTTAGGTGTATGGTGAGTTCATAGAAGATTTTATTTTTTGTCACAAGTTAGTGGAAAATGACACTTTGTGAAAAGAAACAATACAAATCAATTTCCGCTAACTTTTGACAAAAAATAAAATCTTCTATGAACTCGTCATACACCTAACGGAATACCTTGGGGTGTCTTCTTTCTAAAATGGGGTCACTTGTGGGGTTCCTATACTGCTCTGGCATTTTAGGGGCCCAAAACCACGAGGAGTAGTCTGGAAACCTAATGCCTCAAAATGACTGTTCAGGGGTATAAGCATCTGCAAATTTTGATGACAGGTGGTCTATGAGGGGCCGAATTTTGTGGAACCGGTCATAAGCAGGGTGGCTTCTTAGATGACAGGTTGTATTGGCACTGAAGTGCAGGAATGTTCTCAAATCGTGACCTGGACATGGCAATTAAGTCGTACCAGCAGTGATCAGAAAAAAAATTTCTGTCACTGCGGTGGGGCGGGTGAGGGTTTGGCCGGGTGATCAGAAGCCCGCAGGGGGCATATTAGGGCCTGATCTGATGGGTAGCAGTGACAGGGGGTGACGGGGTGGTTGATAGGTGATCAGTAGGTGATTACAGAGGAGAATATATGCAAGCAATGCACTGGCGAGTTGATCAGAGGGGGTCTGGGGGGCTAATTGAGGGTGTGGGCGGGTGATTGGGTGCCCGCAAGGGGCAGATTAGTGTCTGATCTGATGGGTAGCAGTGACAGTTGGTGACGGGGTGATTGATGGGTGATCAGTGGATGATTAGAGGGGAGAACAGATGTAAACAATGCACTTTCGGAGGTGATTTGAGGGTGGGTCTGCACGCAATCTGAGGGTGTGGGTGGGTGATCAGGTTAGGGTCTGATCTGATGGGTGGCAGTGACAGGTGGTGACAGGGGGTGATTGATGAGTGATTGACAGGTGATCAGTGGGTGATTATAGGGAAGAATAGATGTATACAGTACACAGGGGGGAGGGTCTAGGGAGGATCTGAGGGTGTGGGGGGGGGGTGTTCAGGAGCCCCCAGGGGGCAGTTTAGGACCTAATCTAAAAAATAGTGTTGAGATAGTGACAGGGAGTGATTAATGGGTGATTAGGGGGATGATTGGGTGCAAACAGGTGTCTGAGGGGTGGGCAGGGGGGGTCTGATGGGTGCAGTGGGTGATCAGGGGGCAGGATCAGTGTGCTTGGGTACTTACTAGGAGGGCTGCAATCTGCCCTGGTGGTCCCTCAATCACTGGGACCACCAGGGCAGGAGGCAGCCTGTATAATACGCTTTGTATACATTACAAAGCCTATTATCCGCTTTACATGCGGCAGATCGGGGGTTAACAACCCGCCGCCGCTGCTAATTGGCTGGAGGGTTGACGTCGCGGGTGGGCACATCCAGCGTGCGATCCCCGGCCAGCTAGTCCGCAACGAGCCGCCGCCGATCGGCGTATTGCGGTCGTTGCGGGCTCCACTTTGCCGCCGCCCCTAGGTAGGGGCGGTCGGCAAGTGGTTAAAATCACAATCCAGTAAAATATATATAGATCTATATATATAGATAGATCTATATATATATATATATATAGATCTATATATATATAGATAGATCTATATATATAGATCTATATATATATATATAGATCTATATATATGTATATAGATCTATATATATATATATAGATCTATATATATATATATATATAGATCTATATATATATATATATAGATCTATATATATATATATATATATATATATATATATATATATATATATATATAGATATAGATATAGATCTATATATATATATATATATATATATATATAGATCTATATATATATATATATATATAGATCTATATATATATATATATATAGATCTATATATATATATATATAGATAGATCTATATATATATATATATATATAGATCTATATATATATATATATATATATATATAGATCTATATATATATATATATATATATAGATCTATATATATATATATAGATCTATATATATATATATATATAGATCTATATATATAGATCTATATATATATATATATATATAGATCTATATATGTATATAGATCTATATATATATATATAGATCTATATATATAGATCTATATATAGATCTATATATATCTATATATAGGTGGTTGGGAGGGGATCAAGGGATACATGGGGGGAGATCTGGATTTTTTTTACACTAAAATCACACAGCCTGTCACGGCTGCAGGCTGTGCGTCTCTCCCTGTCACACAAGATCCACAGTGACAGGGAGAGGGAGGCGGAGAGGAAGGCGGAACGGCAACTATGTTGCCTTTCGGAGGGTGATCGCTGTGATTGGCTCACAGCGATCACACGGCAGGGAGCCAATCAGTGACGGCTCCTGCCGATACCCGGAAGCCTTAGCTGTCATAAGACAGCTAAGTGCAGCCGGTTCGGTGCGCGCGATCGCGGCGGGGAGCGGCGGCGCCGGTGATAGAGATCTACGCCCTGCCAGCCAGGAGCCCATCAAAACAGGGCGTAGATCTCTATCACCTCGGTCCTTAAGTGGTTAATAGGAAATTCGCATGCGGCTATGGTATGCGAATTTTCATGCGAATTCGCATGCGAATTCGCATAGGTACCAATGTAATTCAAACAGGCAGTGACATGGTTAATTTCGCATATACCCTCACCTATGCGAATTCGCATGCGAATTCGCGGCAAAAACCGCGCAAAAATTCGCATCCGCATGCTAATTCATGGAATTTCAACAGCGGTGGAATCCAGGCGATTCTGCACCGCAATAGTGGAAACGAGCCCTGAAGAAGGGAGTTTTGTGTGCTTTTTTGAAGGTGTTGAAGGTGGGGGCAAGTCTGATGGGCAGTGGGAGAGAGTTCCACAGGATGCGGTCTACCTTTGAAAAAGAATAATGCACACATTATACTAACCTTTGTTATCACCACTTATCTTCTTTGCAGGGATAGAGGACAAAGGGAGCCCTTTTTTTCTCAGTAATATGGGCTTAATAAAGGTTCCTCTGATGTGGTGGAATGTATTCATGACTTATGTCTACCTGACTATAAAAAGGGAAAGGGGGGAAAAAGGCAATCATGATAGTAAAAGCTATCGTAGAGAAAGAGCAAAGGCCTTTGTGCTTCAGGACTCTAATGGAAATAGCGTAATGGCAGCATTGAAATAGGCAGCAATCAGAACAAGCGGCTATGCTGCGATGATGATCGTGATGACATTGGCGGCGGCTGTGCTTTTTGGAGGAGCGAATGTCAAAACTGTGTAAAAAAAAAAGCAGAAATGTCAGCGAAGCTCACAAAGCAGGTTTGACCTTTAATTCTGGCCAGTGTAGGTCATTAGAGACCATTGTATATCCTTATTCATTACAGTGGATCTGAAAGACTGCGAACTTTCAAAGGTAATGAACCCACTTAACCACTTGAGGACCGTGGGCTTTACCCCCCTTAAGGACCAGACCCTTTTGTGAGAATCTGCTCAGCTGCCTGTGCAGACAGGCAGCGTTTTGACCACTGTTCACGTCTGCATTCTGCAGGTCTCTTTAAGAGAGACCTTCTGTCAGTTCTGCAGCTTGTGTTGCTGAGGAATTTGCATACATTAGTCATGCAAATCCCTTACCTGCCTTCTTTTGATGACTGGCACTATAAAAGCATTCTGCTCCCAGAATGCTTTGCTGGACATTTCCCTTCCATGGTCTGTTCCTGATGGACACTGCTGGAGTGTCAGCCATTGCTATGTAGTATACACTCCTAGTGAGTGTCAGCCATGCTACTTCTCGTTGAAGATTAGTTTAGAGTTATTCGTGGGACTGCGCTAGGCAGATTCCCTAGTCTAGTTAGGATTGTATTATTTGTATTGCCTGTTCTGTCTGTCTGTGGGGTGCTAACCAGAGCAGCGGTTGCTACTGGTAGGCCCTTCTGTTCTGTTATTATCTTCTCTGGATCGCACTAGTCTCTTTGCGCTAGTGCTGTGGATCCTTCTGTTCTGTCTTCTGGGATCGCGCTAGCCACTTTTCGCTAGCGCTGGGGATCCTTCTGTTCTGTCTCCTGGGATCGCGCTAGCTACTTTTCGCTAGCGCTGGGGATCCTTCTGTTCTGTCTTCTGGGATCGCACTAGCCACTTTTCGCTAGCGCTGGGGATCCTTCTGTTCTGCTACTCTGTCTCCTGGGATCGCGCTAGCTACTTTTCGCTAGCGCTGGGGATCCTTCTGTTCTGTCTTCTGGGATCGCGCTAGCCACTTTTCACTAGCGCTGGGGATCCTTCTGTCGCTTGTCCCGGTTTTCGTGTGTCTGTCTTGTCTGCTGCGCTTGCTGGAGGCTCGGTGAGGTAACTGTTAAGCAAGCGCTCGCGTCCTCTGTTTCATGTTTGTCTGTTAATGGTTAGTTAGGCGTGCTTGTCTCTATTGTGCTTATTACGTGGAGACCGCGCATAACCGCGTGCACTGTTGCGAATGAGTGCGGTGTTCGCGGTTAGCTAGCGTTTGTTATTTTCCGTATCTCCTTATTGTATTATTTGCTGTGCCTTTGCTACTCTCGTGCTCCGCCTTGCTGTAACCTTGTGTCACGTCTGGCGATCGCACCTCTCGCGATCGCGTTCCTGCTTCTTATCTGCTGTGGTGTGTGCACAGTCGCGGGTTGGCGACTAATTTTATGCACACACACACAATCTGTCTCTGTGCTCACTCTCAATCGCTTCTCTTGCGATTGCGTTTCTTCCCTTCGTACAATTCCTGTCTGGCGTGTGTGGTAGGGCAGAGGAGCTGTTCCTCTGCACTCCACAGCTCCACCTGCCGACAGGAATTTCCCTCTGCAGGTGCATAGCACCTAGCCTGGGTGTCCTCAATTATACGCTTGTGGAGGAAATCCGCCGCGTCAGCGCACGCCTGGTGCGCTGACCACGGAGACGATTCCGCAATCGTTACACCTTTTTTTTCCATTCAGACCACTGCAGCTTTCACGGTTTATTGCTCGCTCATACAACCTACCACCTAAATGAATTTTACCTCCTTTTCTTGTTACTAATAAAGCTTTCTTTTGGTGCTATTTGATTGCTGCTGCGATTTTTACTTTTTATTATATTCATCAAAAAAGACATGAATTTTGTCCAAAAAATGATTTTTTTTTAACTTTCTGTGCTGACATTTTTCAAATAAAGTAAAATTTATGTATACATGCAGCACGAATAATGTGGACAAACATGTTTTTAATAAAAAAAAACCATTCAGCCTATATTGATTGGTTTGGTTAAAAGTTATAGCGTTTACAAACTATGGTGCAAAAAGTGAATTTTCCCATTTTGAAGCATCTATGACTTTTCTGACCACCTGTCATGTTTCATGAGGGGTTAGAATTCCAGGATAGTAGAAATACCCCCCAAATGACCCCATTTTGGAAAGAAGACATCCCAAAGTATTCACTGAGAGGCATGGTGAGTTCATAGAAGATTTTATTTTTTGTCACAAGTTAGCGGAAATTGATTTTAATTGTTTTTTTTTCACAAAGTGTCATTTTCAGCTAACTTGTGACAAAAAATAAAATCTTCTATTAACTCACCATACTCCTAACGGAATACCTTTGGGTGTCTTCTTTCTAGAATGGGGTCATTTGTGGGGTTCCTATACTGCCCTGGCATTTTAGGGGCCCTAAACCCGTGAGGAGTAGTCTTGAAACCAAATGTTGCAAAATTGCCTGTGAAATCCTAAAGGTACTCATTGGACTTTGGGCCCCTTAGCGCACTTAGGGTGTAAAAAAGTGCCACACATGTGGTACCGCCGTACTCAGGAGAAGTAGTATAATGTGTTTTGTGGTGTATTTTTACACATACCCATGCTGGGTGGGAGAAATATCTCTGTAAATGACAATTGTTTGATTTTTTTTACACACAATTGTCCATTTACAGAGAGATTTCTCCCACCCAGCATGGGTATGTGTAAAAATACACCCCAAAACACATTATACTACTTCTCCTGAGTACTCTGATACCACATGTGTGACACTTTTTTGCAGCCTAGGTGCACTAAGGGGCCCAACGTCCTATTAACAGGTCATTTTGAGGCATTTGTTTTCTAGACTACTGCCCATGGTTTAGGGCCCCTAAAATGCCAGGGCAATATAGGAACCCCACAAGTGACCCCATTTTAGAAAGAAGACACCCCAAGGTATTCCGTTAGGTGTATGGCGAGTTCATAGAAGATTTTATTTTTTGTCACAAGTTAGTGAAAAATGACACTTTGTGGAAAAAAAACAATAAAAATCAATTTCCGCTAACTTTTGACAAAAAATAAAATCTTCTATGAACTCGTCATACACCTAACCGAATACCTTGGGGTGTCTTTTTTCTAAAATGGGGTCACTTGTGGGGTTCCTATACCGCCCTGGCATTTTACGGGCCCAAAACCATGAGTAGTCTGGAAACCAAATTTCTCAAAATGACTGATCAGGGGTATAAGCATCTGCAAATTTTGATGACAGGTGGTCTATGAGGGGGCGAATTTTGTGGAACCAGTCATAAGCAGGGTGGCCTTTTAGATGACAGGTTGTATTGGGCCTGATCTGATGGATAGGAGTGCTAGGGGGGTGACAGGAGGTGATTGATGGGTGTCTCAGGGGGAGGTTAGAGGGGAAAATAGATGCAATCAATGCACTGGGGAGGTGATCGGAAGGAGGTCTGAGGGGGATCTGAGGGTTTGGCCGAGTGAACAGGAGCTCACACGGGGCAAATTAGGGCCTGATCTGATGGGTAGGTGTGCTAGGGGGTGACAGGAGGTGATTGATGGGTGTCTCAAGGTGTGATTAGAGGGGGGAATAGATGCAAGCAATGCACTGGCGAGGTGATCAGGGCTGGGGTCTGAGGGTGTGGGCGGGTGATTGAGTGCCCGCAAGGGGCAGATAGGGGTCTAATCTGATGGGTAGCAGTGACAGGGGGTGATTGATGGGTAATTAGTGGGTGTTTAGGGTAGAGAACAGATGTAAACACTGCACTTGGGAGGTGATCTGACGTCGGATCTGCGGGCGATCTATTGGTGTGGGTGGGTGATCAGATTGCCCGCAAGGGGCAGGTTAGGGGCTGATTGATGGGTGGCAGTGACAGGGGGTGATTGATGGGTGATTGATGGGTGATTGACAGGTGATTAGGGGGATAGATGCATACAGTACACAGGGGGGAGGGGTCTGGGGAGAATCTGAGGGGTGGGGGGGTGATCAGGAGGGAGCAGGGGGCAGTTTAGGGCATAAAAAAAATAGCGTTTACAGATAGTGACAGGGAGTGATTGATGGGTGATTAGGGGGGTGATTGGGTGCAAACAGTGGTCTGGGGGGTGGGCAGGGGGGGGTCGGAGGGGTGCTGTGGGCGATCAGTGGGCAGAGGGGGGGGAAATCAGTGTGCTTGGGTGCAGACTAGGGTGGCTGCAGCCTGCCCTGGTGGTCCCTCGGACACTGGGACCACCAGGGCAGGAGGCAGCCTGTATAATACACTTTGTATACATTACAAAGTGTATTATACACTTTGTATGCGGCGATCCGGGTGCTAGTAACCCGCCCGCGCTTTCGAACGGCCGGTGGGTTACAGCGCGAGGGGGCGGAGCCAGTCCCCGGCAGAGGTTCGCGTCACGAATGACACGATCGCTCCGCCCATGCCCGTACAAGGACCACCGCCAATTGTACATGCGGCGGTCCTTGCGGGATCCACTTCCCGGCCGCCATTTGTACATGCCGCGGTCGGGAAGTGGTTAAAACTGGACTTAACCCTCCTGGCGTTAACCCCGAACCTAGTAAGCCGGGGTAAGCCGCGCAGGAGGATTTCTCAGGCCCTGCTGGGCCGATTTGCATGATTATTATTTTTTGCTGCATGCAGCTAGTAGTGTTGGGCGAACATCTAGATGTTCGGGTTCGGGCCGAACAGGCCGAACATGGCCGCGATGTTCGGGTGTTCGACCCGAACTCCGAACATAATGGAAGTCAATGGGGACCCGAACTTTTGTGGTTTGTAAAGCCTCCTTACATGCTACATACCCCAAATTTACAGGGTATGTGCACCTTGGGAGTGGGTACAAGAGGAAAAAAAAATTAGCAAAAAGAGCTTATAGTTTTTGAGAAAATCGATTTTAAAGTTTCAAAGGGAAAACTGTCTTTTAAATGCGGGAAATGTCTGTTTTCTTTGCACAGGTAACATGTTTTTTGTCGGCATGCAGTCATAAATGTAATACATATAAGAGGTTCCAGGAAAAGGGACCGGTAACGCTAACCCAGCAGCAGCACACGTGATGGAACAGGAGGAGGGTGGCGCAGGAGGAGAAGAAGGCCACGCTTTGTGAGACACAACAACCCCGGCCTTGCATGAGGGCAAGAAGCGTGCGGATAGCAGGCTTTGTACCGCCATGCAGTCATAAATGTAATAAAGATAAGTGGTTCAATAAACAGGGACCACGCGGCAACGCTAACCCAGCAGCAGCAGACGTGATGGAACAGGAGCAGGCGCAGGAGGAGAAGGCCACGCTTTGTGAGACACAACAACCCAGGCCTTGCATGAGGGCAAGAAGCGTGCGGATAGCATGCTTTGTACCGCCATGCAGTCATAAATGTAATAAAGATAAGTGGTTCAATAAACAGGGACCACGCGGCAACGCTAACCCAGCAGCAGCAGACGTGATGGAACAGGAGGAGGCGCAGGAGGAGAAGGCCACGCTTTGTGAGACACAACAACCCCGGCCTTGCATGAGGGCAAGAAGCGTGCGGATAGCATGCTTTGTACCGCCATGCAGTCATAAATGTAATAAAGATAAGTGGTTCAATAAACAGGGACCACGCGGCAACGCTAACCCAGCAGCAGCAGACGTGATGGAACAGGAGCAGGCGCAGGAGGAGAAGGCCACGCTTTGTGAGACACAACAACCCAGGCCTTGCATGAGGGCAAGAAGCGTGCGGATAGCATGCTTTGTACCGCCATGCAGTCATAAATGTAATAAAGATAAGTGGTTCAATAAACAGGGACCACGCGGCAACGCTAACCCAGCAGCAGCAGACGTGATGGAACAGGAGGAGGCGCAGGAGGAGAAGGCCACGCTTTGTGAGACACAACAACCCAGGCCTTGCATGAGGGCAAGAAGCGTGCGGATAGCATGCTTTGTACCGCCATGCAGTCATAAATGTAATAAAGATAAGTGGTTCAATAAACAGGGACCACGCGGCAACGCTAACCCAGCAGCAGCAGACGTGATGGAACAGGAGCAGGCGCAGGAGGAGAAGGCCACGCTTTGTGAGACACAACAACCCAGGCCTTGCATGAGGGCAAGAAGCGTGCGGATAGCATGCTTTGTACCGCCATGCAGTCATAAATGTAATAAAGATAAGTGGTTCAATAAACAGGGACCACGCGGCAACGCTAACCCAGCAGCAGCAGACGTGATGGAACAGGAGGAGGCGCAGGAGGAGAAGGCCACGCTTTGTGAGACACAACAACCCAGGCCTTGCATGAGGGCAAGAAGCGTGCGGATAGCATGCTTTGTACCGCCATGCAGTCATAAATGTAATAAAGATAAGTGGTTCAATAAACAGGGACCACGCGGCAACGCTAACCCAGCAGCAGCAGACGTGATGGAACAGGAGCAGGCGCAGGAGGAGAAGGCCACGCTTTGTGAGACACAACAACCCAGGCCTTGCATGAGGGCAAGAAGCGTGCGGATAGCATGCTTTGTACCGCCATGCAGTCATAAATGTAATAAAGATAAGTGGTTCAATAAACAGGGACCACGCGGCAACGCTAACCCAGCAGCAGCAGACGTGATGGAACAGGAGCAGGCGCAGGAGGAGAAGGCCACGCTTTGTGAGACACAACAACCCAGGCCTTGCATGTGGACAAAAAGCGTGCGGATATAGCAGCAATGCTTTTTGCCGCCATGCAGTCATAAATGTAATACAGATGAGAGGTTCAATAAACAGGGCCCGGAAACGCAACACCATCCCAGATGTTCATTGGTCATGTTACTTGGTTGGGGTTCTGGAGTGTTGCGTAGTCATTTCCAATCCAGGATTGATTCATTTTAATTTGAGTCAGACGGTCTGCATTTTCTGTAGAGAGGCGGATACGCCGATCTGTGACGATGCCTCCGGCAGCACTGAAACAGCGTTCCGACATAACGCTGGCTGCCGGGCAAGCCAGCACCTCTATTGCGTACATTGCCAGTTCGTGCCAGGTGTCTAGCTTCGATACCCAATAGTTGAAGGGTGCAGATGGATGGTTCGACACAGCTACGCCATCTGACATGTAGTCCTTGACCATCTTCTCCAGGCGATCGGTGTTGGAGGTGGATCTGCACGCTTGCTGTTCAGTGGGCTGCGGCTGCATGGGTGTCAGAAAATTTTCCCACTCCAAGGACACTGCCGATACCATTCCCTTTTGGGTACTAGCTGCGGCTTGCGTTGTTTGCTGCCCTCCTGGTCGTCCTGGGTTTGCGGAAGTCAGTCTGTCTGCGTACAACTGGCTAGAGGAGGGGGAGGATGTCAATCTCCTCTCTAAAGTCTCCACAAGGGCCTGCTGGTATTCTTCCATTTTGACCTGTCTGACTCTTTCTTCAAGCAGTTTTGGAACATTGTGTTTGTACCGTGGATCCAGAAGGGTATAAACCCAGTAATTGGTGTTGTCCAGAATGCGCACAATGCGTGGGTCACGTTCAATGCAGTCTAGCATGAATTGAGCCATGTGTGCCAGAGTCCTACCAGAATCCTCATCATCCTCTTGTGAGCGTTGTGATAGTTGTTGTGATGCATCATAGTCGTCACCTTCCTCCTGGTCTGCTTCTGCTGACCATTCGCGTTGAATTGTGGAAGTCCAACGTGCACCGCTCTGGCCCTCGTCAGTGGTGGCATGAAATTCCTGCTCCAACTCCAGCTGTTCCTCCTCCTCTTCTTCGTCATAGCTGCTGGGGCCAGCGTTCCCTGAGGCGGATGGCCTGATGTTGGTACCATCACGCTGATCGTTTTCTCCTTCAGATTCCCCCAGTTGCATCATGACAGCTGTTTCCTTGATTTTTAACATCGACCTCTTCAGTAAACACAGCAGTGGTATGGTAATGCTGACTGAAGAGTTGTCACTGCTCACAAGCAACGTGGATTGCTCAAAATTTTGGAGGACTTGGCAGAGGTCCAACATGTTGGCCCAATCGGATCCACAGAAGCTTGGCAGCTGGCCGGATGCGCCTCGGTACTGCGCCGTCATGTACTGGACCACTGCACTCTTCTGCTCGCAAAAGCGGGCTAGCATGTGCAGCGTAGAATTCCAGCGCGTAGGGACATCACACAGCAAGCGATGGTGGGGGAGATTGAAGCGCTCCTGCATCTTGGCGAGTGCCCCCGAAGCAGTACTGGAATTTCTACAATGTTTGGACACTCGACGCACCTTCAACAGCAGATCGGGCACGCCTGGGTATGTCCTCAGGAACCGCTGAACTACTAGGTTCATCACGTGCGCCAGGCAAGGGATGTGTGTCAGCTTAGCCAACCTTAAAGCGCGAATGAGATTACTCCCATTATCACACACAACCATGCCCGGTTTCAGGTCCAGCGGTGCCAGCCACAAATCCGTCTGTTCCTTTATTCCCCTCCAAATTTCCTCCCCTGTGTGCTGCTTATCCCCAAGGCAGATTAGCTTCAGCAACGCTTGCTGACGCATGCCAACAGCTGTGCTGCACTGCTTCCACAATCCTACTGCTGCTGGGTTAGCGTTTCCGGATGAGGTACAGCTTTGAGATGCGTTGGAGGAGAAGGAGTCAGAGAGGTAGGTGCTGCTGTTATCCAGTGGGAGGGACGGCGGTGCAGCTGTTTGTGGCGTGGGCAACACCCGTGCCGTAGCAGGTGAGGAATCGCTGCCAGGCTCCACAAGGTTCACCCAGTGCGCGGTAAGGGAGATGTATCGACCCTGGCCGAACGCACTCGTCCAGGTGTCAGTGGTGAGGTGAACCTTGCAGGCAACGGCATTCTTCAAGCTTCGGGTTATTTTGCTGACCACGTGCTCATGCAACTCAGGCACTGCAGAGCGCGCAAAGTGGTAGCGGCTGGGAACCACGTAACGTGGGATGGCCACTGACATCATGCCCTTGAAGCTGTTTGTCTCCACCAATCGATATGGCAGCATTTCGCAGGCCAGAAGCTTGGCTATGCTGGCTGTTACTGCCACGGCCCGGGGGTCATTTGCTGGCAATTTCCTCTTGCGCTCAAACATCTCCGACACAGACAACTGAACCGTAGCGCTGCACACGGAAGGGCTGTTGGTTGTTGTGTTTGATGAACACTGGGAGACCTCAAGAGCACTACTCCGGAAAGTGACAGTGTCAGCGTCGTCTGATGTTTGTGAATGTTGTGAACCACGCAATGGCTGGGCTACTGCTGCTGCTGAGGCGGGTCTGGTGGTGAGTCTGGTGAACCCAAGGGAGGCAGTGTTGTTTCTGGTACCCTGTCCTGACGCGTTTGCCCAAAGAGTGGGATGTTTGGATAGCATGTGACGGCTCATGCTGGTGGTGGAGAGGTTGTTAATATTTTTCCCCCTGCTCAGGCGGGTCTTGCACACCTTGCAAATCGCCATGGTAACATCCTCAGTGCAGTCTTCAAAGAAAGCCCAGACTTTGGAGCACCTGCCTCCTTGCTGGCGATTTCTGTTTGCTCCTCTTTTGCCTCTCACTTGAACTTCCACGCTTGTGGTGCCTGAAATTGCGCGCCGCCTACCTTGTGGCACAAGGCGAACTCGTGCAGCAGTGTGTTCTTCAACAGACTCATCTGTGCTGCTGCTACGACGGCGATGTTCTCGTTCACAAACAAAATCTGGGTCTCTGTCCACATTGTCCATACCCTCCTCTTCCATCTCCTCAAACTCGTCATATGTCATTGTGGGCCACCGCCGTGGAGTAGAGCTCCCCACAACAACCTCTGCGCAGCACACTCCAACGTCGTCTTCCAGATCTTGTCGGCCGACCTCCTGCAATTGCAACCCCTCCTGCCCAAATTGCTCTGGGATTTGGGTTTCCGAGTCCTCTTCGGACTCGCCTTGTATTTCAGTGCGCGGTGCATTTCCCACAGTTAACGGTTGTGAATCCAGGCACAACATTTCTGGCTGTTCCTCCATTGACCTTTGAAAGGTGGAAGTTTGTTGGGCTGGGAATAGCTCCTGCGAATACCCCATTGTGTCCTGAGGTAATTCATCGGACTGGTTATCTGGCAGTTGTGTGCGTGGTGTCGCTGCCGGTTGTGTCAGCTTTGTGCCCACTGGCTCCTTGTAACTGGCTGAGGACTCGGACCTCGTGCGTGATGTGCTGGTGCTGCTTAACCCACTGCTGGACGCTTGAGAGGTCATCCAAGTAATTATCTGGTCCTGTTCTTTTGGATTTGTGAGGGTTGTTGTCCTGGACAACATGGGCGGTATTGAGTGGGTTTTCTTGGGTGCTCCCCTGTGGCCTGTACGTGAACCGTCAGGGGAAACACCTCTTCCCTTGCCCCTCCCTCTTTCACCGGATTTCTTCCTCATTTCACTTATCCTTACAGTACACGCTGACTGGCAGCAGTACAGTGGCAGTACAGAAATGCTATACAGTACCACTATTCCCAGCAGCGACACAGAGCACAATGCTATACAGTGACGGGTGAGCGGTGTACCACTATTCCCAGCAGCGACACAGAGCACAATGCTATACAGTGACGGGTGAGCGGTGTACCACTATTCCCAGCAGCGACACAGAGCACAATGCTATACAGTGGCGAACGAGCGGTGTACCACTATTCCCAGCAGACACAGAACAGTACACAGAATGCTATATAGTGTGGCTGAACGAGCGGTGTACCACTATTCCCAGCAGACACAGAACAGTACACAGAATGCTATATAGTGTGGCTGAACGAGCGGTGTACTACTGTTCCCAGCAGACACAGAACAGTACACAGAATGCTATATAGTGTGGCTGAACGAGCGGTGTACTACTGTTCCCAGCAGACACAGAACAGTACACAGAATGCTATATAGTGTGGCTGAACGAGCGGTGTACTACTGTTCCCAGCAGACACAGAACAGTACACAGAATGCTATATAGTGTGGCTGAACGAGCGGTGTACCACTGTTCCCAGCAGACACAGAACAGTACACAGAATGCTATATAGTGTGGCTGAACGAGCGGTGTACCACTGTTCCCAGCAGACACAGAACAGTACACAGAATGCTATATAGTGTGGCTGAACGAGCGGTGTACCACTGTTCCCAGCAGACACAGAACAGTACACAGAATGCTATATAGTGTGGCTGAACGAGCGGTGTACCACTATTCCCAGCAGACACAGAACAGTACACAGAATGCTATATAGTGTGGCTGAACGAGCGGTGTACTACTGTTCCCAGCAGACACAGAACAGTACACAGAATGCTATATAGTGTGGCTGAACGAGCGGTGTACTACTGTTCCCAGCAGACACAGAACAGTACACAGAATGCTATATAGTGTGGCTGAACGAGCGGTGTACCACTATTCCCAGCAGACACAGAACAGTACACAGAATGCTATATAGTGTGGCTGAACGAGCGGTGTACTACTGTTCCCAGCAGACACAGAACAGTACACAGAATGCTATATAGTGTGGCTGAACGAGCGGTGTACTACTGTTCCCAGCAGACACAGAACAGTACACAGAATGCTATATAGTGTGGCTGAACGAGCGGTGTACTACTGTTCCCAGCAGACACAGAACAGTACACAGAATGCTATATAGTGTGGCTGAACGAGCGGTGTACTACTGTTCCCAGCAGACACAGAACAGTACACAGAATGCTATATAGTGTGGCTGAACGAGCGGTGTACCACTATTCCCAGCAGACACAGAACAGTACACAGAATGCTATATAGTGTGGCTGAACGAGCGGTGTACTACTGTTCCCAGCAGACACAGAACAGTACACAGAATGCTATATAGTGTGGCTGAACGAGCGGTGTACTACTGTTCCCAGCAGACACAGAACAGTACACAGAATGCTATATAGTGTGGCTGAACGAGCGGTGTACTACTGTTCCCAGCAGACACAGAACAGTACACAGAATGCTATATAGTGTGGCTGAACGAGCGGTGTACCACTGTTCCCAGCAGACACAGAACAGTACACAGAATGCTATATAGTGTGGCTGAACGAGCGGTGTACCACTGTTCCCAGCAGACACAGAACAGTACACAGAATGCTATATAGTGTGGCTGAACGAGCGGTGTACTACTGTTCCCAGCAGTGACACACAATGACTGGGGGGGACCCTGGCTAGCGTGGCTGGAGCGCGAACTACCCTGCCTGCCTACCCAAAGCTAAACCCACAGACAAATGGCGGAGATATGACGTGGTTCGGGTATTTATTTACCCGAACCACGTGACAGTTCGGCCAATCAGAGCGCGTTCGGGTCCGAACCACGTGACCCGTTCGGCCAATCACAGCGCTAGCCGAACGTTCGGGGAACGTTCGGCCATGCGCTCTTAGTTCGGCCATATGGCCGAACGGTTTGGCCGAGCACCGTCAGGTGTTCGGCCGAACTCGAACATCACCCGAACAGGGTGATGTTCTGCAGAACCCGAACAGTGGCGAACACTGTTCGCCCAACACTAGCAGCTAGCACTTTGCTAGGTGCGTGTGCACGCCGATCGCCGCCGCTCTGCACCGATTTGCTGCCCCCCCCCCCCCCTCCAGACCCTATGCGCTGCCTGGCAAATTCAGGGGTGGATCGGGTCTCCCTTTGACATCACAACGTCGATGACGGGCGTTCAGAACGGGATTTCCGTACGGGCTTGATCGCCGTAGGCGATCGAAGAGGGTGGGGGGATGCCGCTGCACAGCGGCTATCATGTAGCGAGCCCTAGACTCGCTTCATGATTTAAAAAAATAAAAAAAAACTGCTGTGGTGCCCCCTGGCAGTTTTATATAGATCGCCAGTGCATCTATACTCATTTTTTTTGCTTTCTTGTATTGCCTTCTGAATATTCATATTTTTTCTCTCACTGGCCGGGGGCCCCTAAACCACCATGCGATACCTAGAGGCAAATGTGGGTGAGCCCTTGACCTTTCACTTCCAGGGACTTCACCCCCATTGCCTCTAAACTGAATGCTACCTGCAACACAAACAATTGTTCACTACCAGTTCAAGCAATTTGAGACTGGGGCCCCTGGCTGTTGTGCAAACCAGTGTTTGTGATTTTACATTACTTTTTTGCACCTTCCAGGATGCGGTTGACAGGTGAGTGGTTAGGGAGGGGACGGTGTGGGAGATGCCTACACGCAGCGGTCCCTGTAGGGGATGTAATCAACTATTATGTCCAACCAAAGCCTCCTACCTGAATGCTAATTAATACAATTCCTGCTAGATTTGGTACGGCAGGCAAAGGGTGTATGACCGTACACCTGATTGGCTGACTGGCGCCTGCTGACCAGATAAAGGAAGGAAATTGCTTGAACTGGTAGTGAGCAATTGTGTGTGTTGCAGTATTCATATGTTTTCACATAATTTCCAGGTTCTTATTTAAATACTGTACTTGCCCATGACATTTTCAAAAATTCTATCCTATCGTAGTTATTTGGATTAAAAAAAAGACATACGTCCATCAGGTTCAAGTTGCCATCCTTGTTAAGCTTGTTCTATAAGAGATTTGGACCAGAACCTGAATAACTCCTCCCTCCGATTTGCGGCCACTCAGAGGGGGGATAGTATTTTACACTGCTGGGGAACTGAGCGGCAGCAGGGAGAGCCGTCATTCAGCTTACATGTCCTCTGGTTAGGATGAACTCCTCACGGTTGCGCATCTCTGCCCCGACCCCCCCCCCCCCCCTTCCCCATATATGATGTGTGGCTCAATTAATGGCTAAATATAATCAAATGTTATTGCTTCAAAAAAGAACAATGATCCGGCAATGTTTTGAGACAACAGGATCTCTTTTTCAAGACTACACCACATTCTCAAGGCAATACTGTGAAAGTTCAAGCCAAGTAACTAAAAGACCAGGTGTAGCTATTTGTTACATTTCGCTATAACAACAATATATTAGATACTAGTGGCTGCTGTGTCCAAACACATTGCTGTTCTAGCGAGTTATAAGAGGGGTTACAAAACTAATCTTCTAGTTCCTTGGTCTTTCCATTCAAATATAAGAAAAGAACTACTCCTACCTCCAGGGGCATAACTACAAATCATGGCACTACCGAGCAAAACTTTGATGGCCTCACCAATGTTCACACCCTTTCCCTTGACCCTTACAGCCATGGGGTCCATCTTGAAAGGGTCACAATGAAAAGGTCATGGTGTGGCCATCAGGATCTTCACACCCATCACAAGTGTAGCCACAAAACCACCTGATCTGAAGTATAGTCCGTTGTACCAGAGGAAGGAAAGGTTAGTAGTTTGGGCCCACTACAGCTCTGAGCCTTCCTACATTTGCAGGCACTGCTCCCCTATAGTTATGTCCCTGCTCACCTCACATTGTAAGGCCTAGTTTATAAGGACAGATGACAGCAGAAGGTTCACTGTCTGTCATTATCCTATACAATAAAATGCAAGTGTCCCTGCGTCATCAGTGTGTGTCCCTGGCTTTTTTGTACTGAGCATGTGCGCAGCCAGGGCAGTTAGGACACGGGGCCGGATCTGACAGTTTGCTGTGTGTGGTTCACAGAGATTCTCATTGCATTGTGGGAAATAACAGCTTTTTCCAACTGCCAAGCAAGCAGCTCCCTGTGTGCATATACTTCAGACAGTGGTGGGGAACGAGCAAGCGGGACGCGTATGTGCGCGCATTGCGAGGGGGGGGGGGGGGTAGGGGCTGTGACCTAGCACCCATTTTTTAACGGGTGGGCCTTTTTTTTTTTTACTAGTTCAGAATGAATGCAGAAAAAAAAATCAACTCTGCTAGTACTATAATTTATCTGTTTCTTCACTATGGTCTTAATGTGGACCTGAACTCTCGCACTGCACACAAGGACAGCAGAGAGGAATGCACCCTGTATGTTTTTAGAATGAAGAGCCTGTCTAGTTCCCCCTCATCTTCATCACGTAATAACAGGTGTAATTTTATCTCTCAGCTGTGTTAGCACAGAAATTCGGCAGTCCTTGGCAGACGCAGCTAGTACGTAAACACAGCATGTTAACCTGCCATGAAAGCAGGAAGTAGACACACTGCAGATTTATTGCAGGAGGTCTGTAAGCTGTGACAAATATTTTTTTTTTCTTTACAGTTTATTATGCTGTTGCTTATCTTAAAGCAGAGAGGAAGTTCTGGTTCGCTGTAAAGGACCAACTATAGAATGAGCTCACTCCCTGTTTTCTGATGAGTCATGCTGTCTCTTGTTGCGTATTGGCAAAGACCAGATAGCTGCTGTATGTGTTCATTGCTTTCTTAAAGAGACTCCGTAACAAAAATTTCATCATGTTTTCTACCATTCTTCAAGTTCCAAAACCTATCCTAATGTGCTCTGGCTTACTGCAGCACTTTCTACTATCACAGTCTCTGTAATAAATCAGCTTATCTTTCCCCTGTCGGACTTGTCACCCTGTGTCTGGAAGGCTGCCAAGTTCTTCAGTGTTGTGGTTCTGTGATGCATCTCCCCCCTCCTGGCCCCTCTATGCACACTGCCTGTGTGTTATTTAAATTAGGGCAGCTTCTCTCTGCTCTATTATCTTTTACAATATTTATAAATCATCCTCTGAGCTGGCTGGGGTTTTACATAGGAGGAATTACAGACGGGAAGAGCTGTCTGCACTCTGCAGGAAGAAACAGCCTGACACTTCAGTGGGTGATAGCTGCAGGGGGAAAGAAACACACAAATGATCTCTTGAGATTCAAAAGGAAGGCTGTATACAGCCTGCTTGTGTATGGATGTATTTTCTATGTGTGGACATACTGTACATCAACCTACTTCCTGTTTTGGTAGCCATTTTGTTTGTTTATAAACAAACTTTTAAAAACTGTTTTTAACCACTTTTAATGCGGCGGGGAGTGGCGAAATTGTGACAGAGGGGAATAGGAGATGTCCCCTAACGCACTGGTATGTTTACTTTTGTGCGATTTTAACAATACAGATTCTCTTTAAAGCGGATCCGAGATGAAAAACTAACTATAACAAGTAACTTAAATAGTTTACAGAGCAAATCTAGCTGCAAACAGCTTCAATAGAATATGATTATTTCTTCCTGTGATACAATGACAGCAGCCATGTTGTTTGTAAACATTACACATATGCAAGCTTATCTGCATCTTCAGCACTCAGCCTGTGAAAAAACCTAATCCTCCCTCCTCCTCCCTCCTCTCCTCTGCCTCTGAAATCTCTGGCTAGTAATAGCTCCCCCTCCTCCTGCCCAGACTGAGCTCCCATGAGCCCTTGCTACTCTCTGAAAATTCCAAGGCTCTCTGAAACCTGTGGGCGTGGCTTGTTTAGTTTATAAGTAATTAGAGTATTAAAACAAAAAAGTATTTGGCTTGAGGAAAGCCCTGTAAACAATAGGAAAGGAACACAATTATGCAATGAGTAAAAGTTCATCTCGGATACACCTTAAAGGGACACTTAAGTCAGGAATAAAAAAATTAGTTATACTATCCTGGGGCTTATACCAGCCCTCTGCAGCTGTCCCGTTCCCTTGCAGTCACTCACAGAGCCTCCGGTCCCCCAACCCCCCACCTGTCAGCTAGTTTTGCTTTCGCTGATAAGCCATGAAAGGGAGTCAGCGGGCTTTCTGTGCCTGTGCAGGCCTGGCTACGCATATCCTTCTTCATGTTCCTGTCCTCAATTGCGTCCTGCACAGGCGCAGGGTGCTATTGCGGATGGGAATGCAAAGAAAAATACGTGTGGCCTAAAAAAAGTATTTTGCTATTGTTCAAAGAGCTGATAAGACTGATAAGAAGCCAATTCAACAGTTGGATTGACTTCTTATCAGTCTTATCAGCTCATTGAACAGTAGCAAGAGACTTTTTTTAGGTGTTTTAACTTGTTTCATAACAAAAGTTGTGAGCAACTTTGTTCTCTGGTTGAACTCGATGGACGTATGTCTTTTTTCAACCAAAATAACTATGTAACTATGTAACCATTGTGCTGCATAAAAGACAGCTGTTGAACATGGGTATGGGGCTTCAGAAGTTAGCCTTTAGGTGCGTACACACACACTACCGCTGGCAACGATGGGTCTGCCAGACCCTCCTGCTGGGCGGTCTTTAGCCGACAGTATGCGCCTGTCGGCGGACTGATAAGGCTGTTTCTGAACGATTCGACGGACCCGTCATTGCATTTAGTAGTGCGTGTGTACGCACCTTTTGTCAGCATGATTCATCAAAAGGGAGGGGAATAGGAGGAGATCGGCAGAGAAATGGGCTACTGCTGCGCATCCAACCATCTTGTGGCTGAATGTCAACATAGATTTCACCTGCTTGGATTGGTAGGAGGACATTTTTTTACAGGCTAGAAAAAAACAATAGTACTTTTTGTAAACCTTTCTGTTACAGAATATACTGTGGTAGTGGATTCATCTAGTTAAATCCACTACAGGGTTCCTTAAGGCCCGGTTCACATTAGCGGTCGCCGTCCGGAATCGCCGTGCCGGAGCCGGACCGCATGCAGAACGGACGGAACGCACGCACGGCATAGCAATGAAAGCCCATGCGTCCGTTCACATGCGTCCGTTTCGTCCGGATCCGGACCGGATCCGGACTCCGGCATAAGACCCAACATGCGCTATTTTTTGGTCCGGCTCCTCCGGCAGCCGTATCCGGAGCGGATCCGGACTGCATCATCCGGCCAATACAAACCAATGAGAACCGGAGAGCGCACAACACACTGGCTAAAAATCCGGATGTTCTACCCCACTTCCTATGCGTATTGTAGCGGCGATTTTGGATGGGGACACATGGGCAAGCATTTTGGAGTGAAGCAGCAGTGACTTTAAACGTGCTGGAGATGTTGGCAGTATGTCGGAGGTGGAGGTGAGTGCTAAACAGCGGAGGGCCTGATTCCACAGGTCCACCTTCTGCTGACCTCCCAGACCCCACCATTTTTATTCTATTTCTATCTTTTGCCAAACGGATCCGGATCGCATCCTGATGAACACCTGATGCAACCGGACCGGATCCGGTCAGGTCATCCGGTCCGTTTGGCAGAGAACCGCAAGTGTGAACCGGGCCTTAACCTCCTGAGCGATAATCCCGAGCTGAGCTCGGGGTATGTCGCGCAGGAGGATTTCTCAGGCCCCGCTGGGCCGATTTGCATAATTTTTTTTTTGTTACACGCAGCTAGCACTTTGCTAGCTGCGTGTAACTTCCGATCGCCGCCGCTCGCCGCCGATCCGCCGCTACCCGCCGTTCCGCGCAGCCCCCCCCTCCCCAACCCCTTGCGCAGCCTGGCCAATCAGTGCCAGGCAGCGCTGAGGGGTGGATCGGAACTCCCTATGACGTCACGACGTCCATGACGTCGGTGACGTCATCCCGCCCCGTCGCCATGGCGACCAGGGAAGCCCAGCAGGAAATCCCGTTCTGAACGGGATTTCCTGCTTACTCTGATCGCCGAAGGCGATCGGAGTGGGTGGGGGGATGCCGCTGCGCTGCGGCTATCATGTAGCGAGCCCTGGGCTCGCTACATGATTTAAAAAATAAAAAAAATTAAAAAATAGTGCTGCGCCACCTCTTGGGCGATATAATTGTATCGCCCAGAGGGTTAAACACCCACGTGCAAAGGTATATTTATTAAATGTAAGGATGATTGCCTTTTCTCACCAGGACTGCCTATGGAAATCAGGGCACAAAACAGGTGTTTTTGTTCAGCTAATGCATGGTGGGAGGATCATGACTTCTAATCTAGAAATTAATAGTTATGATTGCGGAGTCTTGTACATCCAAACTGCTTGAAGAAAAATAATTATTTAGTTTCTAAGCAACCTCACATCTGACACATACAGACATCCAGTTGGTTGCTCTGAGCCGAAGCCTCTGCAGAGATACAATATCTGTTCTAATTGGCTCACCAAAGATATTGAAGCTTAAAAAAAAGATGTGCCCTGATTTACTTTATGTTCATATTTCTGCACTTTAATTGGCAACATGAAGATATTAAGCTTCATATCCAGAAATGGCAATGTATCATTCGCTATAGGTATAACTCTACCCATTTCTGTATTTATTATTATTCATTTCTGTGAGAAACAGAAGGATAACTGCAAAAATGTAGTGATTCTTTCTCCCTAAGCAAAATGCTAGTGGATGCAAGGCTGCCAACCGCTACAGTGGGTTGCAAAAGTATTCGGCCCCCTTGAAGTTTTCCACATTTTGTCATATTACTGAAACAAACATAAATCAATTTTATTGGAATTCCACATGAAAGACCAACACAAAGTGGTGTACACATGAGAAGTGGAACGAAAATCATACATGATTCCAAACATTTTTTTACAAATAAATAACTGCAAAGTGGGGTGTGCATAATTATTCGGCCCCCTTTGATCTGAGTGCAGTCAGTTGCCTATAGACATTGCCTGATGAGAACTAATGACTAAATAGAGTGCACCTGTGTGTAATCTAATGTCAGTACAAATACAGCTGCTCTGTGAGGGCCTCAGAGGTTGTCTAAGAGAATATTGGGAGCAACAACACCGTGAAGTCCAAAGAACACACCAGACAGGTCAGGGATCAAGTTATTGAGAAATTTAAAGCACGCTTAGGCTACAAAAAGATTTCCAAAGCCTTGAACAACCCACGGAGCACTGTCCAAGCGATCATTCAGAAATGGAAGGAGTATGGCACAACTGTACACCTACCAAGACAAGGCCATCCACCTAAACCCACAGGCCGAGCAAGGAGTGCGCTGATCAGAAATGCAGTCAAGAGGCCCTTGGTGACTGGACGAGCTGCAGAGATCTACAGCTCAGGTGGGAGACTCTGTCCATAGGACAACTATTAGTCATGCACTGTACAAAGTTGGTCTTTATGGAAGAGTGGCAAGAAGAAAGGCATTGTTAACAGAAAGCATAAGAAGTCCCTTTTGCAGTTTGCCACAAGCCATGTGGGGGACACAGCAACCATGTGGAAGAAGGTGCTCTGGTCAGATGAGACCAAAATGGAACTTTTTGGCCAAAATGCAAAACGCTATGTGTGGCAGAAAACTAACACTGCACATCACTCTGAACACACCATCCCCACTGTCAAATATGGTGGTGGCAGCATCATGCTTGGGGGGTGCATCTCTTCAGCAGGGACACGGAAGCTGGTCAGAGTTGATGGGAAGATGGATGGAGCCAAATACAGGGCAAACTTGGAAGAAAACCTCTTGGAGACTGCAAAAGACTTGAGACTGGGGCGGAGGTTCACCTTCCAGCAGGACAATGACCCTAAACATAAAGCCAGAGCAACAATGGAATGGTTTAAAACAAAACATATCTATGTGTTAGAATTATGCAGGAGAACAGAGGCGCCAAAAGGATAAAAGGAAGCTAAATGAGCTTAAAAACCAAATTCTTGGTAAATAGAGGAGGTAGTGGTGGACTTACCGCCTCCAAGTAGACACACAACGACTGTAGTAAAGACAGTCAATATATTTTATTCATGAACTCCAAATATGCAACACGTTTCGCAGGTTTGATCCCGCTTCATCAGGCAATAACAACAGAGCAATAGCATATGTGGTCAGTAGAAGAGCCAGGCTCTTCTACTGACCTGGCTCTTCTACTGACCACTAGTGTTGGGCGAACAGTGTTCGCCACTGTTCAGATTCTGCAGAACATCACCCTGTTCGGGTGATGTTCGAGTTCGGCCGAACACCTGATGGTGTTCGGCCAAACTGTTCGGCCATATGGCCGAACTAAGAGCGCATGGCCGAACGTTACCCGAACGTTCGGCTAGCGCTGTGATTGGCCGAACGGGTCACGTGGTTCGGACCCGAACGCGCTCTGATTGGCCAAACGGGTCACGTGGTTCGGGTAAATAAATACCCGATCCACGTCATTTCTCCGCCATTTGTCTGTGGGTTTAGCTTTGGGTAGGCAGGCAGGGTAGTTCTCTCTCCAGCCAGGCTAGCCAGGGTCCCCCGGTCATTGGGTCGCTGCTGGGAATAGTAGTACACCGCTCACCCACACTATATAGCATTGTGTTTACTGCCACTCTGTGTGTCTGCTGGGAACAGTAGTACACCGCTCACCCTGTATAGCATTGTGCTCTGTGTCGCTGCTGGGAATAGTAGTACACCGCTCACCCTGTATAGCATTGTGCTCTGTGTCGCTGCTGGAAACAGTAGTACACCGCTCACCCACACTATATAGCATTGTGTTTACTGCCACTCTGTGTGTCTGCTGGGAACAGTAGTACACCGCTCACCCACACTATATAGAATTGTGTTTACTGCCACTCTGTGTGTCTGCTGGGAACAGTAGTACACCGCTCACCCTGTATAGCATTTTGCTCTGTGTCGCTGCTGGGAACAGTAGTACACCGCTCACCCACACTATATAGCATTGTGTTTACTGCCACTCTGTGTCTCTACTGGGAACAGTAGTACACCGCTCACAATGCATAGCATTGTGCTTTGTGTCGCTGCTGGGAATAGTAGTACACCGCTCACCCACACTATAGCATTGTGTTTACTGCCACTCTGTGTCTCTGCTGGGAACAGTAGTACACCGCTCACCCACACTATATAGCATTGTGTTTACTGCCACTCTGTGTGTCTGCTGGGAACAGTAGTACACCGCTCACAATGTATAGCATTGTGCTCTGTGTCGCTGCTGGGAACAGTAGTACACCGCTCACCCACACTATATAGCATTGTGTTTACTGCCACTCTGTGTGTCTGCTGGGAACAGTAGTACACCGCTCACCCTGTATAGCATTGTGCTCTGTGTCGCTGCTGGGAACAGTAGTACACCGCTCACCCACACTATATAGAATTGTGTTTACTGCCACTCTGTGTGTCTGCTGGGAACAGTAGTACACCGCTCACCCTGTATAGCATTGTGCTCTGTGTCGCTGCTGGGAACAGTAGTACACCGCTCACCCACACTATATAGCATTGTGTTTTCTGCCACTCTGTGTCTCTGCTGGGAACAGTAGTACACCGCTCACCCGCCACTGTATAGCATTTCTGTACTGCCACTGTACTGCTGCCAGTCAGCGTGTACTTTAACGATAAGTGAAATGAAGAAGAAATCCTGTGAAAGAGGGAGGGGCAAGGGAAGAGGTGTTCCCCCTGACGGTTCACGTACAGGCCACAGTGGAGCACCGAAGAAAACCCACTCAATACCGCCCATGTTGTCCAGGAAATCAACCCTCACAAATCCAAAAGAACAGGACCAGATAATTAATTGGATGACCTCTCAAGCGTCCAGCAGTGGGTTAAGCAGCACCAGCACATCAAGCACGAGGTCCGAGTCCTCAGCCAGTTACAAGGAGCCAATGGGCACAAAGCTGACACAACCGGCAGCGACACCACGCACACAACTGCCAAATAACCAGTCCGAAGAATTTCCTCAGGACACAATGGGGTATTCGCAGGAGCTATTCCCAGCCCAACAAACTTCCACCTTTCAAAGGTCAATGGAACAGCCAGAAATTTTGTGCCCGGATTCACAACCATTGACTGTGGGAAATGCCCCGCGCACTGAAATGCAAGGCGAGTCCGAGGAGGACTTTGAAACCCAAATCCCAGAGCAAGTTGGGCAGGATGGGTTTCAATTGCAGGAGGTCGGCCGAGAAGATCTTGAAGACGACGTTGGAGTGTGCTGCGCAGAGGTTGTTGTGGGGAGCTCTACTCCACGGCGGCGGCCCACAATCACATATGACGAGTTTGAGGAGATGGAAGAGGAGGAGGGTATGGACAATGTTGACAGAGACCCAGATTTTGTATGTGAAGGAGAACATCGCCGTCGTAGCAGCACAGATGAGTCTGTTGAAGAACCCACTGCTGCACGAGTTCGCCTTGTGCCACAAGGTAGGCGGCGCGAAATTTCAGGCACCACATGCGTGGAAGTTCAAGTGAGACGCAAAGAGGCGCAAACAGAAATCGCCAGCAAGGCAGGTGCTCCAAAGTCTGGCCTTTCTTTGAAGACTGCAGTGAGGATGGTACCATGGTGATTTGCAAGGTGTGCAAGACCCGCCTGAGCAGGGGGAAACATATTAACAACCTCTCCACCACCAGCATGACCCGCCACATGGTATCCAAACATCCCACTCTGTGGCCGCCAGGACAGGGTACCAGCAACACTGCCTCCCTTGGGGTCACCAGACTCAACACCAGACCCTCCTCAGCAGCAGCAGTAGCCCAGCCATTGCGTGGTTCACAACAACATTCACAAACATCAAACGACGCTGACACTGTCACTGTAACGATCGGTGAAGCACAGAGAGAATCTGATTACCGGTGATCTGCAGTATCACTGGGAATACAGATATATACCAGATTATATGTGATCTGCAGTATCACCGATAATCTGATATACAACCTAACCTCTGTTCACCTGAGTAGAGTGTAGTGCTTGGTGCAACAGTAACAGTAGAGGACCAGGCCTCAGTGCAGCAAGGAGTATTGCACAGATTCCTTCCGCAGACCTGAGCTCTCCTAGATGGGAGGAGTCAGACTGACAGCAGGAAGGATTGTCTGAAAGTGACCCTCAGGAGGAAGGATCGCTAACAGAGCGAGGAACCGCCTCTAACGGTAAGGTTGGTTCTCGAGGTCGGACAAGCCAGGTCGTACACACACGGGCAGATACAGTACAAGATCAGAAGACAAAGGCGGAGTCAAAGTACAAGCAGGGTTCGGCAACGGGGTATCAGATATATCGGGGTACAAAATCAGGAGGCAGAAGCAGAGTCTAGGAACGAGCCGAGGTTCGGCAACAGAGTATCAGAAATATCGAGGTACAAGATCAGAGTTCAGGAGAATGGTCGAGCAGGCAATAGGTCATAACAGAAAATAACAATCAAACTAGTACTTTAGCTATCAACAGAATCTAGCTAAGTGTAGGATTACAGCTCCAGCTGGTCCCGGCACACTTGCGGATCTGACTACAGATCTGGGTGCTCCCACATATGTGATCGCAACGCCATACAAGGAGCAAGTGAACAGCCAGCAGTATATATAGCCAGGTGTCCCCCCAGCACCACCCTAAGTGCTGGACCAATGAGGATTGGAGCTAGAGTCAGCTGACCAGCCTGGTCAGCTGACTCCCTCCTGCGTACCATAAATCTTCTGCCTGAGTGCGCGCGCGCGTCACTTTACCCTCAGAGGGACTACGAGTCCCAGCCACAACAGCCCCGCTCTGCGGTGTCTCCGCAGCGGGGGTATGCGGACCAACCGCCGCGTCTGACGCGGCGGTTTCTCCGCTCTCTATGTGTCCCTGCACGGAGACAGCCGCCTCATGCTGAGAGGCGGCTGCCTCTCTGTGTGCAGCAACACCGCGCGCGGAAAGAGCCGTCTGCCGCTGGCTCATGGCGGCGGCTCTTCCGCGTTTCCTTACAGTCACTTTCCGGAATAGTGCTCTTGAGGTCTCCCAGTCATTAAACACAACAACCAACAGCCGTTCAGTGTGCAGCCCTATGGTTCAGTTGTCTGTCTCGGAGATGCTTGAGCGCAAGAGGAAATTGCCAGCAAATGACCCCTGGGCCGTGGCACTAACAGCCAGCATAGCCAAGCTTCTGGCCTGCGAAATGCTGCCATATCCAGTGGTGGAGACAAACAGCTTCAAGGGCATGATGTCAGTGGCCATCCCACGTTACGTGGTTAACAGGCGCTACCACTTTGCGCACTCTGCAGTGCCTGAGTTGCATGAGCACGTGGTCAGCAAAATAACCCGAAGCTTGAAGAATGCCGTTGCCTGCAAGGTTCACCTCACCACTGACACAGTGCGTTCGGCCAGGGTCGATACATCTCCCTTACCGCGCACTGGGTGAACCTTGTGGAGCCTGGCAGCGATTCCTCACCTGCTACGGCGCGGGTGTTGCCCACGCCGCAAACAGCTGCACCGCCGTCCCTCCCACTGGATAACAACAGCAGCACCTACCTCTCTGACTCCTTCTCCTCCAACCTCATCCGGAAACGCTAACCCAGCAGCAGTAGGATCGTGGAAGCAGTGCAGCACAGCTGTTGGCATGCGTCAGCAAGCGTTGCTGAAGCTGATCTGCCTTGAGGATAAGCAGCACACAGGGGAGGAAATTTGGAGGGGAATAAAGGAACAGACGGATTTGTGGCTGGCACCGCTGGACCTGAAACCGGGCATGGTTGTGTGTGATAATGGGAGTAATCTCATTCGCGCTTTAAGGTTGGCTAAGCTGACACACATCCCTTGCCTGGCGCACGTGATGAACCTAGTAGTTCAGTGGTTCCTGAGGACATACCCAGGCGTGGCGTTGAAGGTGCGACGAGTGGCCAAACATTGCAGAAATTCCAGTACTGCTTCGGGGGCACTCGCCAAGATGCAGGAGCGCTTCAATCTCCCCCACCATCGCTTGCTGTGTGATGTCCCTACGCGCTGGAATTCTACGCTGCACATGCTAGCCCGCTTTTGCGAGCAGAAGAGTCCAGTGGTCCAGTACATGACGGCGCAGTACCGAGGTGCATCCGGACAGCTGCCAAGCTTCTGTGGATCCGATTGGGCCAACATGTTGGACCTCTGCCAAGTCCTCCAAAATTTTTAGCAATCCACGTTGCTTGTGAGCAGTGACAACTCTTCAGTCAGCATTACCATACCACTGCTGTGTTTACTGAAGAAGTCAATGTTGAAAATCAAGGAAACAGCTGTCATGATGCAACTGGGGGAATCTGAAGGAGAAAACGATCAGCGTGATGGTACCAACATCAGTCCATCTGCCTCAGGAAACGCTGGCCCCAGCAGCTATGACGAAGAAGAGGAGGAGGAACAGCTGGAGTTGGAGCAGGAATTTCATGCCACCACTGACGAGGGCCAGAGCGGTGCACGTTGGACTTCCACAATTTAGCACGAATGGTCAGCAGAAGCAGACCAGGAAGAAGGTGACGACTATGATGCATCACAACAACTATCACAACGCTCACAAGAGGATGATGAGGATTCTGGCAGGACTCTGGCACACATGGCTCAATGCATGCTAGACTGCATTGAACGCGACCCACGCATTGTGCGCATTCTGAACAACACCAATTACTGGGTTTATACCCTTCTGGATCCACGGTACAAACACAATGTTCCAAAACTGCTTGAAGAAAGAGTCAGACAGGTCAAAATGGAAGAATACCAGCAGGCCCTTGTGGAGACTTTAGAGAGGATATTGACATCCTCCCCCTCCTCTAGCCAGTTGTACGCCGACAGACTGACTTCCGCAAACCCAGGACGACCAGGAGGGCAGCAAACAACACAAGCCGCAGCTAGTGCCCAAAAGGGAATGGTATCGGCAGTGTCCTTGGAGTGGGAAAATTTTCTGACACCCATGCAGCAGCCCACAGAACAGCAAGCGTGCAGATCCACCTCCAACACCGATCGCCTGGAGAAGATGGTCAAGGACTACATGTCAGATGGCGTAGCTGTGTTGAACAATCCATCTGCACCCTTCAACTATTGGGTATCGAAGCTAGACACCTGGCACGAACTGGCAATGTACGCAATAGAGGTGCTGGGTTGCCCGGCAGCCAGCGTTATGTCGGAACGCTGTTTCAGTGCTGCCGGAGGCATCGTCACAGATCGGCGTATCCGCCTCTCCACAGAAAATGCAGACCGTCTGACTCAAATTAAAATGAATCAATCCTGGATTGGAAACGACTATGCAACACTCCTGGACCCCAACCAAGTAACATGAACAATGGCCATCTGTGATGGGTTAGCGTTTCCGGTCCCTGTTTATTGAACCTCTTATCTGTATTACATTTATGACTGCATGGCGGTAAAAAGCATGCTATCCGCACGCTTCTTGTCCTCATGCAAGGCCTGGGTTGTTGTGTCTGAAAGCGTGGCCTTCTCCTCCTGCGCCTCCTCCTGTTCCATCACGTGTGCTGCTGCTGGATTAGCGTTACCGGTCCCTTTTCCTGGAACCTCTCATCTGTATTACATTTATGACTGCATGCCGACAAAAAGCATGTTACCTGTGCAAAGAAAACAGACATTTCCCGCATTTAAAAGACAGTTTTCCCTTTGAAACTTTAAAATCGATTTTCTCAAAAAATATAAGCTCTTTTTGCTAATTTTTTTTCCCTCTTGTACCCTTTCCCAAGGTGCACATACCCTGTAAATTTGGGGTATGTAGCATGTAAGGAGGCTTTACAAAGCACGAAAGTTCGGGTCCCCATTGACTTCCATTATGTTTGGAGTTCGGCGCGAACACCCGAACATCGCGGCCATGTTCGGCGGACGTTCGCGAACCCGAACATCCAGGTGTTTGCCCAACACTACTGACCACATATGCTATTGCTCCGTTGTTATTGCCTGATGAAGCGGGATCAAACCTGCGAAATGCGTTGCATATTTGGAGTTCATAAATAAAATATATTGACTGTCTTTACTACAGTCGTTGTGTGTCTACTTGGAGGAGGTAAGTCCACCACTACCTCCTCTATTTACCAAGAATTTGGTTTTTAAGCTCATTTAGCTTCCTTTTATCCTTTTGGCACCTCTGTTCTCCTGCATAATATTGAGTTCACCCTGGGTGGAGGGTTGAACTCCCTTTTTTCTCATCTACAGAGAGCGACTTCTTATTCCTGAGTGGGGTCAGCAAAATATCCCCACCTGCCTTTACAGTGGTTGCCTAATGGTAACCCTGGTTTGTGAGTATTAATATTTACCTTATCTAGTAAACATTTACCAGTACATATTACATATTACACTATTGGGGCTCTTGGTGTTCCTTGTTTTTATCTATGTGTTAGAATGGCCCAGTCAAAGTCCAGATCTAATTCCAATCGAAAATCTGTGGCGAGATCTGAAAACTGCTGTTCGCAAACGCTGTCCATCTAATCTGACTGAGCTGGAGCTGTTTTGCAAAGAAGAATTAGCAAGGATTTCAGTCTCTAGATGTGCAAAGCTGATAGAGACATACCCTAAAAGACTGGCAGCTGTAATTGCAGCAAAAGGTGGTTCTACAAAGTATTGACACAGGGGGCCGAATAATTACGCACACCCCACTTTGCAGTTATTTATTTGTAAAAAATGTTTGGAATGATGTATGATTTTCGATCCACTTCTTACATGTACACCACTTTGTATTGGTCTTTCATGTGGATTTCCAATAACATAGATGCATATGTGTGGCAGTAATGTGACAAAATGTGGAAAACTTCAAGGGGGCTGAATACTTTTGCAACCCACTGTACCTCAGGGGATGTAGATTGCTACTACACCGGGCCCTTCTTCCAGAATGGCCCACCTGGGCATACAATAAATAAGGGTTCCGTGGTAATTTAGGTACAGAGTAAAGACGCTAGCAGAATATCGTTAAAAGTACCGATTTCCACTGTGGAGAACAGTAGAGGGTCTAAAGCTATGTACACTTGCTAGATTTTCCTGTCTCCAATGTGAGGACAGACGTTCTGGGCCCTGTAGTAAAATGCCACGTGGAATTCCCTGGGTCTCAGCATTCAGCACAGGACTGAAGAAATACATAGATAAATGCACCCTGTATTTAGAGAGTTTAGCCTGTTTAATCCCCCCTCATTTGTGTCTAATAACAAATTGTAATCTGATCTCCCCCCTGTGTCACATGACTGCCTATGGCAGAGATGGCAGAAAAGGCCATTTGAAAGCACAGGATGTTAACAATATGTCTGCTTCCATGAATCAGGAAGTAGAAACTGTGCAGATTTATTTTAGGATTTGTATCAGGGGTAACAAAGACATGTTTTTTGTTGGAAGGTTATTATGCTGTTGCGTAGCTTTTAGAGCAGAGAGGAGTTCTGAGTTCAGGCCCGCTTTTACAGACCCATAGATTAGTGCAGTGATAGTGCCATGACTTATCTCTTCCAGCACCAGGTCCCTAATTCACTCCCACTGCACCCTCTCGTTCTCCTCTGCCTTCCTCCCAGTCCTCCTTTCCCTCCACGTCACATGAATTCACCAATGTGGAGACAGCGAGAGGGAATCAGGGGCCCGACGCTGGAGAAGATAAGCTCCACCACTTCTGCTCTGCTGATCTGTTAGTCTGTTAAAGAGAAAACGTAACCAAGAATTAAACTTCATCCCAATCAGTAGCTGATACCCCCTTTCTCATGAGAAATCTATTTCCTTTTCTCAAACTGATCATCAGGGGGCGCTGTATGGTTGATTTTGTGGTGAAACCCCTCCCACAAATGATGTCAGCGCCTCACAGCTCTGAGGTCCTGACATCACACCGTAGCAGCCTTGTTGCATTGTGGGAAATAACAACGGTTTCCAACTTCCAGTGATAAAACTTGCCAGCAGTAAAAATGTCACCATGTGATAAATGTCAGAATGTAAATCAGGGAGAGGAAAGTTTTTACAATTGGCAAACACTGACTAAATCATTTATACATAATTATTGTAAAACATAAGCAATTTTTTGTATTACATTATTTTCATTGGAGTAACTCTTTAAAGGGAGGCGACAGTGATGTTATGGCAGAAAGTGAATGACCGCAGTGCAGAAAGTGGATGACGACAGTGCAGAAAGTGGATGATGACATAGCAGAAAGTGGGTGGCAGCAGTGCAGACAGTGGGTGAGGTTGGTGCAGATAGCGACAGTAGTGCATATAGTGGGTGAAATGAACACTAATTACAGTATCTCACAAAACTGAGAACACCTCATACATTTTATAATTATATATTTTCCTAAGACAACACTGAAGATAGGACACTTTGGTTTACTGTAAAGTAATCAGAGTACAGCTTGTATAACAGTGTAAATGTGCTGTCCGATCAAAGTAACTCAGCGCACAGCCATTATTGTCTAAACCACTGGCAACCAAAGTGGGTACACCCCTAAGTGAAGAATGTCCAAATTCTGCCCAAAGTGTCAATATTTTGTGTGGCCACCATAATTTTCCAGCATTGCATTAACTCTCTTGGGCATAGTGTTCTCTTGTCTTGAGTTTCACAGGTTGCCACTGAAATCCTCTTCCACTCCTGCATGGTGCAGCTGGTGGATGTTAGAGACCTTGTGCTCCTCCACCTTTTCCTTGAGGATGCCCTGCAGATGCTCAATAGATTGAAGGTCTGGAGACATACTTTGCCAGTCCAGCACCCTGGAGGTTGGTGGGTTGGCCGCTGGATCAGGAGGAGGCATACGCCTGCTGCTCTCTCCACTCTCGAAAAATGAGAACAGTTTTCACCTTAAAGGACTTACGAGGTTAAAATCCTATAAAAAAGTTAATTACCTATTGTTTGATTATCATCCTTAGGGGACGCCATCCGTGCCCCCACGTTCATTCCGCAGTGTCTTTATTGTAATTCCCAGGCTCCGGCGGATTCCCGACCTGATCCCTCGGGTCGTCTTCAGCCGCCCCAATTAAGATGGCCACCAGATGCTGTTGGCCGCAAGTTCGGCTGCCCAGCTCTAAGTCCTCCTCCAGCTCTGCTGGCAGTCTCATGTACGTAAAGCACGCGAGACTGCCGGGAATGAGGTCAGAGCTGGAGGAGGACTTAGAGCTGGGCAGCCGCATTTGCGGCTATGAGAACTGCACAGCTGCAACAGCATCTGGTGGCCATCTTAATTGGGGCGGCTGAAGACGACCCGAGGGATCAGATCGGGACCCCGTCGGAGCCTGAGAATTACAATAAAGACACTGCGGAATGAACGTAGGGGCACGGATGGCGTCCCCTAAGGATGATTTAAAACAATAGGTACAGTATTTACCTTTTTGTAGGATTTTCACCTTGTAAGTCCTTTAAATATCCTATCCTATTTATATTTTTATTTTTTAATTCTCTTCACCAAGATTTCATAGCTGAAGTGAAGTCAGGCAGTGTGAAATAGTCTTCCTTCCGACAAATAAAGAAGAGGACGGGGACAATTAATACACACATCAGCGTCCCCTGCCAACATTTCAATGGTGGAAAGAAGGAAGTGGTCTTATAGACCAAGAAGCGTCAGTATTTGCAAGGCGCTTCACTTTTGACATCTGAGTCCTGCAGCTGTTGTGCGTCTTCTTTTGTGTGCCCACAGGTCCTGGCAGGAGCACAAAATCATGTGCTTACAAAGACAAAAGAGACTGTAGCGAAGACCGCCAGTAGCTGCTCGCAGCGCCAAGCCGTCACACAAAGTTTAAGCCACGCATAGCTGCCAATGTGCTGTTTTATTTAGAAAACATTAACTTCTGGGGTATGTGCTGTTTTATTTAGAAAACATTAACTTCTGTCGTGCAGAGTCATCTGCTCATAAACACAAAAACAAAGCCCTCCCTTCCCCAGTAGAGTTGGGCTGAACGGTTCGCCTGCGAACGGTTCCATGCGAACTTCATTGGTTCGCGTTAGCGTCCCGCAGGCGAAGTTTTGCGGAAGTTCGGTTCGCCCCATAATGCACCATGAGGGTCAACTTTGACCCTCTACATCACAGTCAGCAGGCCCAGTGTAGCCAATTAGGCTACACTAGCCCCTGGAGCCACTCCCCCCCCTAATAAAAGGCAGATCCAGACGAAGCAGGCACCACCTTCAGTAAATAATTAGCTCTTTATTGAAAAAGTCATAAAAAATGACAAGTCATCGGTAAAAAATGGCTTTAGCGGCTGACAGCCCGCTGTTTCAAGCTCAGTAGCTCTTTTTCAAAGCCAGAAGCCATACAAACAAGTAGAGGAACAACTCCTCCTTAAATAGGAACTATACAAGTAATTAGCCAATCAATTTAAAATCTGGCTGGCCAATGAGAGCACTCAGGAGGGCTGTGGACCTGATGGGGAACTGAAAAGAATGACATCACCAAAAACACACCTCCCAGACTTGCCAACGCCTAGCGCATGCGTATACAACCGTCCGCATGCGGAAAAACGTAAGCATTATACGCGGAAAATCATCCAGATGGCAAAATCATACGTACGTAGACAAATTACGATCTTTTGGTCCTGTTGAGGAGGGTACCCTTTTAGTAACCTTGGACGTCGAGAGCCTCTACACCTCCATCCCACATGATGGGGGTGTGGAGGCGATCGAATGGTACCTCATGCAGTATTCCGACATGTCCTGTACACAGAGGAAATTTGTTATTGATTTATTGAATATCATCTTGCGATGTAATTATTTTTCTTTTCAGGGTTCCTACTATATGCAATTTAGAGGTACAGCAATGGGGTCGAATGTGGCCCCGTCCTATGCTGGACTTTTTATGGGGCAGTACGAAGAAAGTTTTGTTTATACCCACCCCCTTTTTCATCAACATGCCAAATGTTGGTTCCGTTATATTGACGATATTTTTTGTTTGTGCTCTCATTGGCCAGCCAGATTTTAAATTGATTGGCTAATTACTTGTATAGTTCCTATTTAAGGAGGAGTTGTTCCTCTACTTGTTTGTAAAGCTTGTTTGGCTTCTGGCTTTGAAAAAGAGCTACTGAGCTTGAAACAGCGGGCTGTCAGCCGCTAAAGCCATTTTTTACCGATGACTTGTCATTTTTTATGACTTTTTCAATAAAGAGCTAATTATTTACTGAAGGTGGTGCCTGCTTCGTCTGGATCTGCATCTTTGGATCATTGGTACAGTGGTCTTAAAGCTATGGCACACCCCATATCCTTTTGCATGGGTGCTCCTCCACTTCTGTTGTTTTTCCTAATAAAAGGCAGGCCATTACGCTCACTCGTGTGCTGCCTGCGTTAGTGAGAGTAGGGCGAGCTGCTGCAGACTGTCTCTCATAGGGAAAGATTAGTTAGGCTTAGCTTGTTCCTTCCTGGCTGCATACCTGTTCTGTTCAGTGAGCTGACCATACCTGTTCTGTTCAGTGAGCCCACTGCATACCTGTTCAGTGAACCTGCCACTGCATACCTGTTCTGTGAACCCACCACTGCATACCTGTACTGTGAACCCACCACTGCATACCTGTTCAGTGAACCCACCACTGCATACCTGTTCAGTGAACCCACCACTGCATACCTGTTCAGTGAACCTGCCACTGCATACCTGTTCAGTGAACCTGCCACTGCATACTTGTACTGTTCTGTGAACCCGCCACTGTATACCTGTTCAGTGAACCTGCCACTGCATACCTGTTCTGTGAACCCACCACTGCATACCTGTTGTGTTCAGTGAACCCGCCACTGTATACCTGTTCTGTTCAGTGAACCTGCCACTGTATACCTGTTCTGTTCAGTGAACCCGCCACTGTATACCTGTTCTGTTCAGTGAACCTGCCACTGTATACCTGTTCAGTGAACCCGCCACTGCATACCTGTTGTGTTCAGTGAACCTGCCACTGTATACCTGTTCATTGAACCTGCCACTGCATACCTGTACTGTTCTGTGAACCCGCCACTGCATACCTGTTCTGTTCAGTGAACCCGCCACTGTATTCCTGTTCAGTGGCCTGTCATTTAGCATTCAATGTGATTTCTGCCCTTAAAACGCTGCTTTGCATCAAATCCAGATTTTTCCCGGGGACTTTTGGCGTGTATCCCACTCCGCCATGCCCACCTCCAGGTGTTAGACCCCTTGAAACATCTTTTCCATCACTTTTGTGGCCAGCATAATTTTTTTTTTCAAAGTTCGCATCCCCATTGAAGTCTATTGCGGTTCGCGAACTTTAACGCGAACCGAACCTTCCGCGGAAGTTCGCGAACCTAAAATCAGAGGTTCGGCCCAACTCTATTCCCCAGTAGATGATATTGGAAAAATCTAGATGTCTCATAAGATTCAGGATTCAAGCACTTTACTGTCATTGTGTAACACAACACAATTACTTTTCACGACAGCCCCATGATGCATATAGGGAACATAGTAATAGTAGCAAAGGTAAAAATAGAGGGATTATACAAGTATGGCAGGTAGTTCAAATATTTAATAAATTTTTACAGTGTTCATTATTACAGAGAGGATTCAGAGTTTATCAAGTTTATGGCAGATGGGAAAAAGCTGGTTCAGTCTGTTTGTGTGTATGCAGATTGATTTTAAAATGTCTACCTGATGGAAGGAGCTCAAACAAGGCGTAGAAATGTATAGTGTACCTGAGCCAAGAAAAAAAAAGATATAAGAAATTAAAGGGTACCTGAGACGAGAAAAAAAAAGTTTGATATATACTTTGGGCCTCCTCCAGCCCCCTTCAGACTGGGGACACACTAGACAGTGCGGGGCAGGTCGCATTTTGCTGCATATGGGTTTGTGCATTTTCTGTGCGTTTCCGTTTTGTGTTTTTCTTGCGTTTTAATGCGTTTGTGGCTCGCATATGTAAATCACATATGCGTTTTGTATGCGTTTTTTTAATGCATGCTATGCAAATCACTAGGAAGTCAACAGGAAGCAGAAATACATCTTGAAACTTGTTTTTTTTTTTTTTTTAATGCAATACACACTAAAACTTAACACCTCTGTGTCACCATTGACTTTCATTATGTGCGTTTTAATGTGTTTTGGAAAATATGCAGCAAGACCAGCGTTTTTAAAAACGCACATTGCAGAACGCAAACATATGCGGTTTTTTTTCATACGTCTCATTGACTTGCATTAGGTGCATTTTCACTGCGGTTTCTGCAACGCTAGCATTTCTGCCTTGTGTGTTCCCAGCCTCAGGCTGAGCAGTCCCTCGCCTCCGCTAGGCGGCCTAGTCATTTGCACGTCGGCGCAGTCTGGCCATGCGCGCTCCCGCATCGCACACCCGCGGCAGTAAGCGTTCTGCGCCTGCGCAGTAGTTTGTCTTTTACTCATCTTAGGTTTACTTTAAATATAATATGCTTGAAGCCTGGTGTAATGTACTGATGGTGCCTACACTGACCTTTTAAAGCAAGTATGTTCATGTTGGTTCCACATAAATCTGTGTGTTGTCCATTCCTCTCCTTGTTCATACAAGTCTCTGTGATCACTTCTTGAAAAATGTGGCTTTTGGATAAAGTTACATTTTCAGACAGGAAGTGCTACAATGTTCCTTCCTAACACCCTCCCAGGGTCTATATGAAAAGGGCGCCGGTAAAAAAGGGCGCCTGGTGGAGCCCATATATACCAACTTCGGCTACGAAAAAGGCGCCTGGTGTAGCCCATATAAACTTCGGCTACAAAAAGGGCGCCTGGTGTAGCCCATATAAAAACTTTGGCTACAAAAAAGGCGCCTGGTGTAGCCCATATAAAAACTTCGGCTACAAAAAAACTCCGGCATGTGTTAATTACTATTCCCCCTCCAGGCCGCCATGGATAGTGGGGGAATGAAATAATTCGGCTTCCAGCACTTGTAGCCCATATAAAAACATAGGCTACAAAAAATGCAATAATATGGGCTACAAAGGGGCGCCCTACTGTAGCCGAAAAACTTGTAGCCGAAAAAATATGGGCTACAAAGGGGCGCCCTACTGTAGCCGAAAACCTTGTAGCCGAAAAAATATGGGCTACAAAGGGGAGCCCGCTTGTAGCCTATATCAAAACTCGAGCGCCCTTTTCTACACCTTGTAGCCCATATTTCCAGAAATAACATTGATGTCTATGGCGGCACCCTTTTCATACAGGCAGCTCGGGCGCCCTTTTCAACCGATACCCCCTCCCATTCCCTCCTACTTCCCGCCCCCATCACGCCCCTTAATAGGAGGAAATGGGGGTTGTAGTGCCAGTCCTACTTACAACTAGGCTCTGTTCCGTCTTTCTTTTTTTCTCACTGTAAAGATGATGTATGGACAGATTCGATCAAGAGACAGATCTGTTGGCTGCCCATACACCACAATCCATTTCAGTGTGAAATCCTATGAACCGGCCTTCTGAAGCTTCACCCGGCCGCAAATGTATGAATCCCCCAAGCCCGTGCATTTATACTTTACCTGTCATGTCTTTCCCGAGTGTCCACCCTACTTCCGCACTGGTGTCCCACATAGCTGGCAGTATTATAGCGTGTGAGGTCTGTGTGTGATGGTGGGACTCAGATGAGGAAGTGTGGTGGACACAGCGGCAGCCACTCAGTGGGCGGCGTGACAAGTAAAGTATGAATGCACGGGCACCAGGAAGTACATACAACATTTGGGAGCGAAAGTGACAGGGGGTCTCTGTTATATTCATTGCACGCTGTTACCGACACACTCCCGATCAAACACGTTAGCCCGAGATTTCCCAGGATGTCTGATCAATAAATTCTACAAATTTCAGCTCAAAATTAGTTGAATCATTGATCAGGCATGCTTGCGGCTGTGATTTCCGATCGGCCGTCAAGTCGATAAATGTATGGCCACCTTAACGGCCCCTTTCCACTATAAACAGATGCGTAGTGGTTCCAAGCATGCAAGAGGGGCAGAGAAGCGCTGCCTATCTGTTCAATGGAGCGCCATCCAAATCGCTCTGCAGTGTGAATCTGGGCAACACGTTGCAGATTTTTGCTGTGGCGCGGCTTAGCGATTCTGGCTGCGTCCTCGCACCACTACGGGAGCCATGGACGAATCAGAAATGGCCGCGGCTCTTAGTGAAAACTGCAGGGATACTGTAGGGGGGTCGGGGGAAAATGAATTGAAGTTACCCGGGGCTTCTAATGGTCCCCCGCAGACATCCTGTGCCCGCGCAGCCACTCACCGATGCTCCGGACCCGCCTCCGATTCACTTCTGGAATTTCAGTCTTTAAAGTCTGAAAACCACTGCGCCTGCGTTGCCATATCCTCACTCCCGCTGATGACACCAGGAGCGTACTGTGCAGGCCCAGTATGGTCTGTGCCTGCGCCATGCGCTCCTGGTGACATAAAGGGAAGCGAGGACACAGCAATGCAGGCGCAGTGGTTTTCAGACTTTAAAGTCAGAAATTCCAGAAGTGAACCGGAGGCGGGGCCGGAGCATCGGTGAGTGGCTGCGCGGGCACAGGATGTCTGCGGGGGACTATTAGAAGCCCCGGGTAACTTCAACTAATTTTCCCCCGACCCCCCTACAGTATCCCTTTAAGGTTATAAATGCAAATTTCTTTGCAGTCTGACTGTAACATAACTCTTAATGACCTAAGTATAGCTAATAACAGCTGATAATATTCTTGTATGGCTCATGGAGAATCAGAACTCCTAGGAGTGTGTAAGGGGCTAAAAAAAAAAAAAAGCCCTCTTACTAAATAGCTATGTATAGCTGAAATGTGCCTTCTTAAAACATAAGGTATTTGCAATTATTTAGGTTGGAGAGAGCCTATGAGGTCTCCCACAATGCATCACTGCTGAATATGCAAATACTTTTTACAACTTTTGTTGTCCCTGAAAGCTGAATACACCTCCAGAACTGCTGAAATGTACCAATGTGTCAGTTTGTAATTGCTCCACAGAGTCACACTAGTCCAACATGCATACAGACTGTTTGAAATTGTTTGATCCTCATCAGTGCATAGCATAGATTAATATGGCTCTATGGGGTAGGACTTGAAACACCCAGAATCACAGATTACCCAGCAAGCTCATGGTGAACCAGAACTCCTAGGATCAATCATTTAAAGTGAACCCGAGATGAAAATATAACAATGAGATAAACAATTATATTTATCCTCCTACTCTTAAAAATGACTTTTTCAAGTATCCAGTGCTTTTTTTTTATATTTAACCACATGGGGGGGGGGGGGGGGGTCTGATCACCGCCGGCTTGCTGTGTGTAGCGGGGGGGGGGGCTCCTCAAAGCCCCCCTCTGCAGTGCTATTCCCCCCTCCCTCTCCTTCCCTCCCTCTCCTTCCCACGGCGATCCGTCCTGTACCGCCTCTGATAGGCTTCAGCCTATCAGACAGCGGCGATCCCCGGCCAATCAGAGGCTGGGGATCGCCGATCTCCTTTACGGCGCTGCTGCAACAGCAGCGCCGTACGATGTAAACACCGGTGATTTCTTCCCCACATGTTTACATTTTGCCTGCAAGCCGCGATCGGAGGCTCGCAGGCTGTTCACGGAGCCCCCCGCCGTGAACTGACATGGAACGTTTCCATGGAAATTCACAAACGACCAGCCGCCACCTATCGGCGTTAGCTGGTCATTAAGTGGTTAAACATTTACAAAGTAGGTTGAATGTTTTACTGTCTCTAATCAGTGGCAGCCTATTCAGTGTCCCAGAGTTAGAAAAAGGTCAATAGTTTGTGAATTTTATCTCTCCCTGCCCTCAGAAGCTGTATTTTGCCAGGAAAACTTTTATGGCTGTAGTTTGCTTATCAGTGATGTTTACTATATGCCCAACAAGACAGAAGCTGTCACTCCTATGCCTACAAATTATCTCTCTCAAGTAGTAAAATAAAACAAGTAAACCAACCTGGTTATTAACATGTGTTGTACTGTACATACACAAGTTTGTATTGCCATGTCACATATCGCCTCTGGTACACTTTAAATTGATTGTGGCTTAGAAAGCATCACTATTCCTGTAGGAAAAGGGCACTTTGCCCCATCTTACCAATATACTGTAGAAACCACTTCTCACATAACTCAAGTGCCCAAGAAGTGCTGTAAAGCCTCCGGTCATGTTGGCGCGCGAGCGGCGCAGCCCAGCGGAACTTAGTAATGGAAAGCGTCGCTGCAGAGGTGTCTTGTCATCTGCATAGTCATTCTGGCTTGCTACGCAGCTGCAGAGATTAGTATTCCGCATCCAATAGCACGTCATTCTATTCACTCTCGAGAAAGCCTTAATTCCTCCAAGAGGAAGTACCGTAAAACCGAGGATTCGGATCAAATAATGATCGTGCCAGAAAGTAATCAGCTAAAACATTGAATTTACAGCTGTTCATCAAGACTCTACAATGGCAGTCCACTTTATATTCGCCATCGTCAATCTCCTCTGCTGAACTAGACAGGATCCTGCAGAACATTACCGGCGAGCCGTAAAAAAGCGGCCGCCGGGTTTTAACCATATCATTAGACACTAAATCAGGATCTCTTCTTATTTACCACCGAGAGTTGGAAATGCTAAATTGTTGTCGAATCCGCCTAAACAGATATTCGCTTAGCGGAGGAATCTATTTGCATATCGCGTCTTTTGGATGCGGGCCTGCGCGGTGACTCCGAACGCCTAGAAATGATGGAAACTTCCCGCCGCGCTCCGCTGAACTGCGTAAAAAGCTGCCTTCAGCTTTCTCATCAATTCTGATCGTTAGGAGGTTGCGTGTCTTACCCTAATTAATACAGTTTTACACAATTGAAAATCCAGATATTTGGATGTCTTAATGCTTCGCTGTTTGATCATCATTTTAGTAACGATGGAGAGCTGGGCCTCCCAAGAAGAGATGCGCACAACAAAATTAAATACATCTTTTCTTACATAGTTACATAGTTATTTTGGTTGAAAAAAGACATACGTCCATCGAGTTCAACCAGTTACCTGTTACAAAAATGGGGGAAGATTTTGTTCTGAATTATTATTATTCATTTTTATTTTTGCAAAGTTCATTGGAAACAAAGTGTTTTTGTCAATAAGCAAAATAACATACTGTATGACTTCTCACCCCGCTACCTCTTATACACACGCGCAGTCCATGGAAAAGGGGAAGGAAGAGGATGATGGTGGCATCGACTAAGGGTTACAGTACACGGGACACTGGAAAGTTGCCTTGATGGCAAAGTTGCCTTGAGTTGCCTTGATGGCCCGTGCCTAGAAACAGCACTGCCTTTGTTCCTCCCATTTACCCGCTCCTGTGTGACGTTACACCCATACCAGTCCGTCCTCTCTACCACCCCAGCCCCCACCACCCCCCCATAGCTACAGCACAAGCAGCTATCCTGTACAGTAACATCTGTGCAGCCTCGGCCCTGCAATGTCGACCATGGAATTGGGTCCCGATCCCCACCTGGTGAAATGCCTAGTACGTACGTACAAGGCTTTACAAAGATCAAATCAGTTACTTGCCTTCCTGCTAATTCGCTTTGAAGAGACCTTGTAATTCCTAAAAACCTTGAGCACTTTCCGAAAAAGGGCACTTCTATGGGATTGAGGCAGCATGAGGGAAAATGTATTCAAGCTAAATGTATTGTGTTGCTGACATATGTCTGTCTCTATGTTGCCAACCTGTTCCCTGAAGTGTCATCCAATGAGACATCAGCTTTCCCCTGGATGACCAACAAGGAATTGGAGGAGTTGGGTGAGGTGTACATAAGGTCCTGTTATTGCTGGGTTCAGGTTTGCCAGGCAAGCAGTGAGACACTTGTCCTCCCGTCCTCATGTTTTTCTTCTTTGTGGTGGTACTGGAGTTATGAGGTATTGTCACCCCTTTGAGTGCAGGGGACTGGTAGTGTTAAAATGCCACACTGGTTCTTCCTAGGATTTTGTATCTAGGGAGCTTGTAAGTGAAAGCCCTCAAGTGTTAAGGTATCCATACATCTAGCAATATTGGCGGCCAATTGCTCAATAGACAGATCTGCCCCTGATCGAATCTGATGGAAGAGATCTGTTGGCCGCCATAAACCGCGGGCCAGTTCCCGATCTATTTCAGCATGAAATCTTTCAGGAATTGGCGCTGTGACGCCTCCTGGCTCCGGACGCGTCCTCCAAAATGTATATGTACACCCCCCCCACCCAACCCTCAGCACCCGTTCCCCCCCCCACCCGTGGCCCTGCATTAATACTTTACTTGTCTGGTGTCCGCTACTGTGTGCCTGCATTGCTCTTCCGCATGTGCACCCCACCTGGTTGCCGTCGTACTGCATGAGGTGAGCATGTGTGACGTCACACACGTGCTCTACATGCATTATGCTGGCAACCATGTGGGACACAAATCTGGAAGAGGAGTAAGGAAACAGTGGCGGACAGCAGACAGGTAAAGTATTATTGCAGGGTCACTGAAGGGGTACATTTATGGAAATGCAGCCGGGGGAGTCCATCGTGTTCGTCATTCGCAATAATCACACGCCGTTACCGGTGTGCACCCGATCAAGTATGTGGGCCTGAGACTTTCCAGCCAGCCTGATTGATACATGCAACCAATGTCAGCCCCAAATTGGTTGCATCGTCGATCGGGCATGCTTTTGATGTCACCGATTCTCATCTGATTTGATACAAATGATCGCATTGGATGGTGGATTAGCCGAAAAATCTACAGATGTATGGCTACTTTATCGGCTCAATGTTAAGTAGTTTGGGTATTATGGTTAGTTATTTATTGATCTGGTTTAAAGTTATGTATTGATGGCCTTTTGTATCCACAAATTAAGCTGTGTGTGTATTGATTTAAGGTAGAGTGTTAAAGGAAACCTGAGGCATTTAATCCACCAGCTTTTGTACTTACCTTGGTCTTCCTCAACCCCTTTGCAGGCCATGGCCTTCACCGCTGTCCTCTTGGGCAGCTCCGTTCCTCTGCCGTCTCCCCCGTTATATTTCCCAGTCAAGGGCAGACGCGCTTCACTGTGTGTGCGTGGCCTGGCCTTGTGCATGCCCCTGTTGCATCTCTGTGGCCAGGAGCATTCGGTGTGTGTGCAGACGGCCTGCATGGGGCTGGAGGAAGCCCCATGTAAGTATAGAAGTTGGTAGATGAAATGTCTGAGGTACACTTGAAGTTTGTATTCCGTCTTATTGCTGCCTCAATACCATGAAGGTAATATGTCAAAACAGAGTCACCAGGAAGAATAAAATACACTAAAAGCAGTTTAAAAATGGGAGGTATTGGTGGACTTACCTTTTCATTGAAAACTCGAATTCAGGAAAATATGATTGCATACGCCACAAAACAGAGGCGTCCGTGCCTGCTAAGAGCACGTTATCAGTTGTTCCTGTTTATTGCCAGAAGAAGCAGGCGAAATGCGTTGCACTGTTTTGTGGAGTATACAATATCATTTGCCTGAATTACAGTTCGAGTCTTCAGTGGGGAGCAGTGTTGCCAACCTTTCACGTTATTTTTTACTGACAAATACCTAAAAATTTACTGACAAAATATTTTTTTACTGAGAAAATCCCCTGCGCCGCGCATAACGCGCCGCGCCAAAAAATGGGCGTGGTCACGAAACAGCATGTGGGTGGGGCCAAATATACATGATTTTAGTATTTCTGTAAAAGGTCTGCCAGGGAAGTTTGAGCTCTGCCATAGTGTTTCCCCCTCTTCCCCCAAAATACATGTAATCTTACAGCATTTCACCAAAAATCCATGTAATCTGGCAGAGGTTCTTCCAAAATACAGATAATATGGCAGTGGTTCCCAAAAAATAGATGTAATCTGGCAGCAGCGATTCCCCCAACATACATAATCTGGCAGCAGTTCCCCAAAATACATTTAATCTGGCAGCAGTGGTTCCCCAAAAATAGGTAGCCCCAGGTCTATAGGTGTCCCCAGAATAGGTGGCCAGGGGTATAGATGTCCCCAGAACAGGTAGCCAGGGGGAAAGATGTCCCCAGAACAGGTAGCCAGGGGTATATGTAGGCAGGGGTACAGGGCAGGTTCTAGACTGGCACATATGAGGGGGCAGTCAAATGGGTAGGGGGCAACATGGTCGAAGAAATTTGCGGCGCGAAGCGAAAGTCAGCATGGCAAGTAAATGCACATAATGAGAGACAGCGTTTCCCCACTAAATGCACATGAGAGACAGTGTTTCACCAGTAAATGCACATAAAAGACAGCCTTTCACCAGTAAATGCACGTAATGACAGACAGCCTTTCACCAGTAAATGCACGTAATGAGAGACAGCTTTTCACCAGTAAATGCACGTAATAAGAGACAGCTTTTCACCAGTAAATGCACATAATAAGAGACAGCTTTTCACCAGTAAATGCACATAATAAGAGACAGCTTTTCACCAGTAAATGCACATAAGAGACAGCTTTTCACCAGAAAATGCACATAAGAGACAGCTTTTCACCAGAAAATGCACATAAGAGACAGCTTTTCACCAGTAAATGCACAAAATAAGAGGCAGCTTTTCACCAGTAAATGCACATAATAAGAGACAGCTTTTCACCAGTAATTGCACATAATAAGAGACAGCTTTTCACCAGTAAATGCACATAAGACAGCTTTTCACCAGTAAATACACATAATAAGAGACAGCTTTTCACCAGTAAATGCACATAATAAGAAACAGCTTTTCACCAGTAAATACACATAATGGCAAACAGCCAGTGTCCTCAGTATATGTAGACAGCAGATATGTGCCCAGTATATGTAGCCAGAGGTATATGTCCCCAGTATATGTAGGCAGGGGTATATGTGCCCAGTATATGTAGCCAGAGGTATATGTCCCCAGTATATGTAGCCAGGGGTATATGTGCCCAGTATATGTAGGCAGGGGTATATGTCCCCAGTATATGTAGCCAGAGGTTTATGTCCCCAGTATATGTAGGCAGGGATATATGTGCCCACTATATGTAGCCAGGGGTATATGTGCCCAGTAGATGTAGACAGGGGTATATGTGCCCAGTATATGTAGGCAGGGGTATATGTGCCCAATATATGTAGCCAGAGGTATATGTCCCCAGTATATGTAGCCATGGGTATATGTGCCCAGTATATGTAGCCAGGGGTATATGTGCCCAGTATATGTAGGCAGGTGTATATGTCCCCAGTATATGTAGCCTCGCTATCCCCTCCTGAACTAGTGCTGAGTGGCTGGCAGGCGGCAGTGAGCGGAACTTACCTGCGTCTCGTCCAGACCAGAGCAGCAGAAGTTCCGGCGCTTGGAGCGAGATGGAAGGTAAGTCCCGCCCGCTGCCAAACGCCACTCAGTCAGCACTAGTTCAGGAGGGGATAGCGAGGGAGGGAGAGCACTAAGGTGAAAGAAGGGGGGGAGATTGCCCCCCCTTCTCCACCGCTGATGCCACAGCTCTCCCTCCACTGCACTGCTGTCCTGCAACAGAGCGGGCGGCCGATTGGCCGCCCTTACGGACGCTGCTGAATTCCTTACGGAATTCACGGGCAGCTTAATTTGTATCAACATTTATGGGCTGTTGGCAACACTGGTGGGGAGGTAAGTCCACCACTACCTCCAGTTTTCAAACTGATTTTAGTGTATTTTATTTTTCCTGCTTTCTCTGTTTTGTCCTATTATCTATAAGTTTGTCCACCCTTGGTGGAAGGGTGTACAGAGAGTGATTTCTTAATTCAACTGGGGTTGGATGTAATCTTGCCACCTGCCTATACAGTGGTTGTTTTAGCGGTAACCTTTTCCTAAAATCATTCACATTGATTTTATCCTATTCAATGTGACTTTAAAATGTACTTGAGATGTTACATTGTGCCTTATTTATACTTACCTTGAGCTTCCTCCAGCCCCTTGAGGTCCATGACCTCCTTCACTGTCCTCTCCGGCCCCTCCGTTCACTAGACATCCTTGCCAGTAATCTTTTCAGTCGTTATCAGGCTCAGGAGGCTCCCAGGCACAGGAGCGTGATGGGGGCAGTCTGCACAAGTGCAGAAGAGCGCGGACGGACGGATTACTGATGAGGATATGTAGTGAACGGAGGACCTGGAGAGGACGGCTAGCTCACGAATCTCGTGGGGCGGGAGGAAGCCCCAGGTAAGTGTAAATAAACACACTGGGGCCATCTCAGGTTCCCTTTAAAGTGCACCAGAGACCAATGATACCTACCTTTTTATACATACCTGGGGCTTCCTCCAGCCCCATGGGCATGGATCATTCCAATGCCGCCGTCCTCCGTTGCCTGCAGCTCTGGCATCGGGTCCTTCCCGTTACTGCGGCCAGTCTGCGCCAGAGGAAGTGTGCTCTTTACATATCTCTCTAGAGATACGTAAAGAGCTTATTTCCTCTGGAGCAGACTGGCTGCGACTGGCTGAAGCTACGGAACCTGGTACTGGAGCAGGAGAAGGCTGAGGACGGCGGTGTGGGAATGATCCATGCCCAGGATGCTGGAGGAAGCCCCAGGTATGTATAAAAAGGTAAGTATTGTTGGTCTCTGGTTTCCTTTAACATACTAAACTATTAATGGACTCTCAATTTCCTTTTGGTTTTATCAATATCATGAAAACTGGTTCTCTTTTAGCCGGAGTTAGAACTGCTTTAGATGCGGTAGGCTGTGGCAGGGGGATGTCAGCCAGCACAGTGTCACTTGAAACATAGATGTGTAAGCGAGCTTTGTCTGCTGCTTTTACGGGGAGCACTGTGGGCTGTAACTGCAGTGCAAGAAACTGAATGGAACAGAACAAAGCATTAAATATTATTTATAGTCCCTCGGATTGAAGGTTCTCTGCTGCCAGGGAGCTGGAGTCAGTTATCTGAAAGGAATATCGGGATGCTCAGCCCCATGTCTGAGGATTAAGTTATGAATCATACATCATGTACACTCAGTAACACATATTATTCATTTGCTGAAGCCTTGAAGAAAGTAACAGGCAGATTTGCTAAACGGGATTTTCTTTCACGGAGTGGTAGATGTACTTTGTCAGGGAAGGCTGATATAATGGCTGATGTCAGAAGGAGTGAGAGATGCTTCTTCCCAGCCATCTCCTCCTGTGAAAGTGTTGGTCGGTATTCCGCTTAGTGTTCTAGCCCAAGACAGGTCCAGCCTTAACATGCCTTAAAATAGGTCTGGACCTGAAACCGGAATCACAAACCATTAAATGAATACAATTTTACCATTTCCAATTCTGTGTCGGACTAAATCCAACATTGGCCTTTTCCAGCATAGGTCCAATGTCTGACATAGGCCACAAGTCACTAAAATCATACTAGTGATAATAAGGCAGGTAATAATCTATCACCACACATCAATCAGTATTTTATGCTGGTAATACACGGCTCGATTCTGAGCCATTTATATGGCTCAATAGATAATTTCCGACATGTCCGATCTCCTGCCCGATTGTTACCGTGCTTGATTCTGCATGGAGGACAATGGGAAAAGATAAGAAATACGAAGGGAAGATAAGAGAATCGCCTGCAGAATCGAGTGCGGTAAACAATCGGGAGCGGAATCGAGCGGCAAAATCGAGCCGTGTATGCCCAGCATTTAAGTGTTAATTCACTAAAGAAGCTATCCTATTAACATGGAGTGATAAGCATTCACAGTGAGAGTGTTATCTTATCAGTCCACACACGTCTGATTTTTCCCAACGACCGGTCGTTTGGACATTTGAACGTCCGGTCGTTTGGACGTCAAATCAGGCGTGTGTACGGTCGGTCGTTAAGCTGATAAGACTGAATTTGAACGATCCACCAAGCTGATCTGTCAAAACCCGTCTTATCAGCTGAACAACCGACCATACACACGCCCAATTTCACGTCCAAATGACCGGACGTTCAAACGTCCAAACAACCTGTCGTTTGGAAAAATCCGACGTGTGTACGAGCCTTTAAGGTGCGTACACACGTCGTACTGTTAAAACCAGCCTTATCAGCTGGCCGACAGACTGTACACACGCGGAAACTGTCGTCAGAACGTCCGCCCCACGAGCGGGTCTGACGACTGGTAGCTTGTGTCAGTCCGATGTGTGTACGTACCTTTAAACAGGAGCTGTTAGCAATACTATCTCAGAAAAACAAACAAACACATATATAGGTAGAGAAATACTTGCTCTACTTGCATAATAGTGTTGCACTGTCCACATTTTGATTTTTGTGATTTTTCTATAGAAAAAAAGAGAAAATCCTAATTGGGTTTTTCTATTTTGTCTGTGTCTATCTTTAAGCCAATCCTGACATAATTTCCTCCCTTGCTCTGTCTTTGTATCATTGCCCGCCCTCCTCCCAGTCTTCAGACACTCCCACCCAGCTCTGCAGTAGAAAGTGCATTGTCTCAGCATGAGAAATATTGGCCAGTCAGAGAGGAACAGAGGTGTAGGAGGGGAAAATGGGAGGGAGCCAATCAGGCTGCATTCGTTTAGCCTGAGAGGAAAGTAAAAAAGAAATAAAGAAAACCCAGCATGCCCTGCACCTTCCTTTGTGCGGCAGATGTACCAAACAAGAGCCAGGGAAACTAGGGAATGTTTTATGGAGAAGAAATAAATAAATGTTTAAATTTTGGATTGCCTGGTTAGCATCCTTATTACTTGTTTTCCAAATAAAAATAAAGAATTGATTTTTTTTTAATGCCTGACAGTTACACTGTAAGTTATCACCTCTGTAGTTATTTTAACATGCAGTAGATGGGGGAGGAGCAAGGATGTAGCTCCATCGCCCCTGCTGCCAGCATGATTACAGCTAGCCCGTGTATGACAGCTAGGGAAGGAGAGAGAGAGAGAGAGAGAGAGAGAGAGAGGCTGTGCGTGTGTTTGTGTGTGTGTTCTCTCTCTCTCTCTCTCTCTCTCTCTCTCTCTCTCTCTCTCTCTCTCTCTCTCTCTCTCTCTCTCTCTCTCTCTCTCCTGTGTATATTTCTCTATACTGAGTCCCATTCTGCATAAACTAGTAAAAAAAATAAAGCAGACAGCTCAGAATGCTTCATTGTACATTGCAGTCTGTAGTAACTTTCCACTTAACAAAAGCTTAGGCCAGGTGATAAGTCCTCACACACTTTTCAGTTGTTATCACTGAAAAAGAGATAACATCCTTACTTTAAAGAGGAACTCCAGCCTAAACAAACATACTGTCATTAAGTTACATTAGTTATGTTAATTAAAATAGATAGGAAATATAATCTCTTACCCACCCTGTTTAAAAAGAACAGGCAAATGTTTGATTTCAGGATGGCAGAAATCTTTGTGGTTGAAAGGAGGTGACAGGGAGCATGAGACACAGTTCCAATTGTCCTGAGCACCTCTCCCAGTTGCTAAGCAACGTGAATAACAACATAGGAATTCCCATCATGCTCTGCACAGCATCAGGGGAAAAAAGCCCGGGCTTTTTTTCTTTGATGGTTGGAGCTTATCCAAAAATGTGGCTAAAAATGATGCTTTGGTAAGAAAAACAAAGTTTTGATGCTGTGAAACTGTTAAAGAAACACCAAGCCTTTTCAGTTCTGCTGAGTAGATTTTCAGTCCGGAGGTTCACTTTAACTTTAGAATTCTGTCATTATTTCAAGAATTGAAACCTTACCTTTAGCAATCAATCCTTAGTGTAAGGACAGAATCCTTCTTTTAAGGTTTGCCTGAGGTAAATTTCTTAGTGAATACGAAATGCTTTATCACCATGGTGACAACAGTGAAAACAGCACAGAATTGTTATTAAAGGGAGCCTTAACTGAGAGGGATATGGAGGTTTCATTTTAAACAATGCCAGTTGCCTGGCTGTCCTGCTGATCCCTTTGGATGCAGTAGTGGCTGAATCACACACCTGAAACAAGCATGCAGCTAATCTAGTCTGACTTCAGTCAGAGTACCTGATCTGCTTGCTTGTTGAGGGGCTGTGGCTGAAAGTATTAGAGACACAGGATCAGCAGGAGAGTCTGGCGACTGGTATTATTTTAAAAGGAGAAATCCATCTCCTTCTCAGTTTAGCTTCCCTTTAAAGACTGGAGATGAGCTTAGTGAATTGCGGTTTTAGTCCAGCATAGAAAAAAATGACTGCCACTAATAAAATCTGGCACAGTATCAGCCCCTATAAATTCAAAGTATGAAACTACGCTGCTGTGCCACGTAATTTAGATATTATGTGGGCGCATTTTGACTCGTCACTAGTCCGGTACACCTTCATCCTATTCCTATGTGGATCAATGTGTCACCTGTTATAACACATCTGCACTTACGTTGCCCATTAATTGTCTATGAGTTGTAGTTCGACTTGCTTTCTTTACCTTCAATTGAACACCTACCTCATATGTGGTCTCACTCTGGCTTCTAATTGAACATATCCCGCCATGAACTGCCTAAACTTCAGCTGTGCAGGCCTTAGCTTGTCTGAGTTTGACTCCAGATGAAAGTATTTACTCACAACCAGTCAACAGGTTACACAGGAACTTTAGCGGAAAGGGAGAACAAATAACGTAATACATTGCGAAGAAAGAAGTTAATAAATAGAAGAGATATCAAAAAATGATTGACATTCGCCATGTACTGTAAATGGTTCATATTGTTAGATCCACAATCAGCCTGCACATAATCATCTTTACTACTGGCAGACATGAAAAAAAAACAGACTGCACAAACTGCCATTGTCTATAACCCCACCCCCTAACAATGCGATGGGCTAAAATGATTTTTATAGATTATACATATGCACGGAGGGAAATACTGGTTACTTGGCAGTTGGAAACAGACATTATTTCTCACAGTGCAACAAGGCTCACAGACAGGAAACTGTCAGGGCCATGGTCCTGACATCACACTCTGGGAGGAGTTTCACCACAATATCAGCCATACAGACCCCCCTGATGATCTATTCGAGAAAAAGTAAAGATTTTTCATGGGAAAGGAGGTATTAGCAACTGATTGGGATGAAGTTCAGTCCTGGTTTGCAGTTCCTCTCCAAGCATTTTTTAGCCCCTTTTCCACAGTACAGGTTAGTATTGCCCAGGAAGCCTGAGCCCACATGTGTGGGACTTCACCCCCTTAACAGTCGCCCACATGGTCTTTCACACTGGGCACTGAGGTAAAAAAAACAGTAAAGTGTGGAGGAGAGACTTCCCATTCTGCACTTTATAAAACAAAGGCTCAAATCCATTCGCCCTACCTCTCAAGCCCGCTGTCTGGGTGTCACCCTGGACTCCGCACTCTCCTTCACTCCCCACATCCCAAACCTCACAAAGTCCTGCAACTTCCACCTTCGTAACATCTGTAAGATTTGCCCTTTCCTGACCTCTGCCACCACCAAACTCCTCCTCCATGCCCTCATAATTTCCCGCCTTGACTACTGCAATGCCCTGCTTTCTGGTCTCCCTATGACCCGAATAGCCCCATTGCAGTCCATTATGAATGCGGCAGCCAGAATTATCCACTGCTCCTATCGCTCCACCACGGCGGATCCCCTCCTCCACTGGCTTCCTATCCAGTCCAAATTCAGATTCAAGATACTGTGTCTGGCCTACAAATCTGTCCACAAAACCTGTCCAACCTACATTTCCGATCTTACTCAGAGGTACACACCAAGCCGCTCACTCCGCTCCTCCAATGAACTTCGCCTAACCGCCCCCCTCATCACCCAGTCCCATGCACGCCTCCAGGACTTCTCAAGAACTGCTCCAACACTATGAAACTCCCTACCTCCACCCATTAGGGCAGCCCCCTCCCTCAACATCTTCAAGAAAGCCCTCAAAACTCACCTTTTCACTCTGGCCTACCACCCCTCACAAGTGCTCTAAACCCGCAGCTGAACTCTGGTCCCCTACCTTTCATGTCCTTACCTCTCTGTAAAGTTCGGTGTAACACAGAGAGGGTCTGATTACCAGTGAACTGCAGTATCACCGAGAATACAGAATATACCCGATTATCGATGATCTGCAGTATCACCGATAATCAGATATATCTACTAACCTCTGGACACCTGAGATAACAAGTGAGTGTTAAGTGCAACAGCAATACTTTGAGTACAGCACAGAAGTAAGTTCCTTCCGTAGGCCTAGACTCTCCCCGGGGGAGGAGCTAGACTGAGAGTAGGAAGGACAGAGTGTGAGTGACACCAGTGAGAGGGTGTAACTAAAAGGTCTGGGAACTGCCTCTAACAGTAAGGTCAGTTCTCGAGGTCGGGCAAGCCAGGTCGTTAACACACAGACAGAAAAGGTACAGATTCAGGAGACTGATACGGAATCCAATGAACAGGCAGGGTTTGGCAACGGAGTATCAGAATAACAAGGTACAGAATCAGGAGGCAGATACAGAGTCCAGGAACGAGCAGAGTTTGGCAACAGGATATCAGGAATAGCAAGGTACAGAATCAGAGTTCAGAGGAATAGTCAGGCAGGCAGAAGGTCATAACAAATAATACAGTTCAATATTCCTGACGCTAAGGTGTGAGTTCCTTGATCGTCAACACCTTTGGAAACTATGCTAGAACACAGATACAGACAAGGTCTGAGTGCTACCGCGTAGTGATCGCAACGCCAGACACCAGAGAAATGACCAGCACCCAGTATATATACCACAGCGCTCTCTAGCGCCACCCCTAAGTGCTGGACCAATGGAGGATGGTAAAAATGTCAGCTGACCAGCTTGGTCAGCTGACTCTTCTCTGGCTGTCGTATAAGCTCTGCCTCTCAGCGCGCGCGCGCGTCCTTCTGAACCTGTGTGGACTAGCAGTCCCAGCCACACCAGACATGTTTTGCAATGTATCTGCTGATTCAGGCACGGGGGCCGCTGCACCGCTCTCCAAGCAAGTGGTGGATTCCCCGCGCCCAACCACCATATCAGTGGTATCGCTATGCATACAAACCGCCGCATCCAACGCGGACTCCACCGCTCTGCCTATGCGGCATGCGGCGGTTTCTTCGCGTTGTGCTGCCATGTTGGACGCGGAAACAGCCGCCTCAACCTGACCACTTGCGGCGGCTTTTCCGCGTTTCTTCACACTCTCCCTCTAGATTGTAAGCCTTTGGGCAGGGTCCTCCTCCTTTTGTGTCCTACCTGATCATGCACCTCCATTACTGTACACCCATCCTATGCATCTGAGTGAACCTAACTTGCCTAATCTCCATGCTCCATCCAGTGACTGACTAAGCATTACTTTGTACTCATACTGTGCTGCATGATCTGGTTTTTCTTGTATTCCTGTATTGTCATATTGCTGTATGTCACCCCTAAATATTGTCTGTAACCTAAACTAATGTCCAGCGCTGCATAATATGTTGGCACTTTATAAATACAATAAATAAATAATAAATACAATCCAGAGCAGGATCATCCACCAGGCAACCTAGACAGGTGCCTAGGGCCTAGTAGGTGTCAAGGGGTCCACCTGCACCTTCTTTGACCTCTCTCTACTTCAGCTTACCAAAAGAACCACAAGGGGGCCCCAAATTTCCTCCCTTGCCTAGGGCCCCATTACATCTTGGTCCCTCTCTGCCCAGATCTTTCTCCCATAAAAGCAATTATGCCATGACTTCTCCTATATTTCTGCTTTCACAGCTTCACGTTAAACACAGACCAAATATCACACGGGATGGCCACAACCTTTACAGAACAGCATGCAAATGTTTGTCTAAAGAAATTACTATTGATTCCTCAACAGAGCAATTTGAGGGAATGGAAATCTTTATATTCCCATTGTTGGAGAGAGTGTAATAAGAATTTGAAGAGGGAATATAACAGCTCTACGAGGACTTCCTTTACCTGTTCCATCACACACCACGCCATCAAACTTTTACTACTCAAAACTGTCAAATCAGAATGAAAACTTTTTTTATTTTCCGTTGAATCCAAGAACCAATTTCACTGACTAGTTCACCTGCTACCAGCAGGGCCGGTTCAAGTAACAATTGGGCCCTAGGGCAAAATTAGCCTGGGGGCCCCCCAACAGACACCCCCCGACCAAAAAGCGTCATTAGAGGCCCTTTGATCCAGCAAAATTTTCCTCCTGGGCCCCTGAGCTGGCTGCTGACCCTCCCCCAATCAACTCCCAACTTAACAGACTCTGCAGAGTCCCTGGGGAGCAACAGTTAAGATGGGGAAGGACACCTTGGGGGCCCCTACAGGCTCTGGAGCCCTGGGGCAATTGCCCATTTTTTCCTATGTTAGCTCCGGCCCGGGCTACCAGTTTTAGTTTTACTCAGTATAAAAAAAGAGAGACCATCAGTAGAGCTGTATTTTCTTTTAAACTAAGCCTAAAGGGGAACTTCAGCCTAAACAAACATACTGCCATTAAGTTACATTAGTTTTGTTAATTAAAATAGATAGGTAGTATAATTTCTTAGCCACCCTGTTTTAAAAGAACAGGCAAATGTTTGTGATTTCATGGGGGCAGCCATTTTTTTCATGGGGGCAGCCATCTTTTTGGTTGAAAGGAGGTGACAGGGAGCATAAGACAGTAGACTTCAAAACTCAAATTCAAAATAAAAAAATTTGCACCAAAACAGCAGAACAAGAACAACATCAGAAATCCCATCATGCTTTGCACAGCATCAGTGGGAAAATGCCCGGGCAGTTGTATTCTGTGCAGCTAAAAATGAGGCTTGGATACAAAAAACAAAAGTTCTGATGCTGTGAAACTGTTAAAGAACCACCAAGCCTTTTCAGTGCTGCTGAGTAGATTTTTAGTCTGGAGGTTTACTTGAAGTTCTTGAAACAAGGTGATCCCTGTCTGTCTCTAGATATAAAGGTTTGGCACACAGTGTCATCATTCCTTGTTACACCTTTTTGTTTACAAAACTGTGTTTTGGGCATTATATTTTGCTAAATAAGTAATTTTTTTCATTTTGATGCTAAGAAATATAAATACATACCCTATAGACTTGAGTATAAGCCGAACCGAGCATATGCCGACACCCAACATTTACTCCGCAAAAAAAAGTAAAAAATGATTGACCCGAGTATAAGCTATAAGGTATCTCCAGTATAGGTTAGCCAGCCAAAGTTTTTTTTTTCTCTGGTGCTTCAGGCTTCACAGATTGGATTAGTGGGCACATCACTGACCTGATGAAGCTGCATTCGGCTGTGAAACACGTTGTATTCTGTGCCGAAATAAATATTTATGTGCTGTACTAAGTTGCAATTAGTCACCATTAAGGTAGGCTGACTCCCACCTTCTTATTAACCACATACATATCAGTGATTGTCCACAGGGCGCCTCATACCACAATATTGCCATATCTCACCTGTACACAAAGTAGGGCATATCCCACCAGTACACAAAGTAGGGCATATACCACCTCTACCCAAAGTAGTGCATATCTCACCTGTGCACAAAGTAGGGCATATCCCCCTGTACACAAAGTAGGGCATATCCTACTTGTACACAAAGAAGGGTGTATCCCATTTGTACACAAAATAGGGCATATCCCACCAGTACACAAAGTAGGGAATATACCACCTGTACCCAAAGTAGGGCATATCCCACCAGTACACAAAGTAGGGAATATACCACCTGTACCCAAAGTAGGGCATATCCCACCTGTACACAAAGTAGGGCATATTCCCCTGTACACAAAGTAGGGCATATCCCACCAGTACACAAAGTAGAACATATCCCCCTGTACACAAAGTAGGGTATATCCCACCAGTACAAAAAGTAGGGCATAGCCCCCTGTACACAAAGTAGGGTATATACCACCTGTACCCAATGTAGGGCTTTGGGGCTTAATAAGAAAGTAGGACATACCCCACTTGTACACAAAGTAGGGCATATCCCACCAGTACACAAAGTAGGGCATATCCCACCTGTACACAAAGTAGGGCATACCCCACCTGTACACAAAGTAGGGCATACCCCACCTGTACACAAAGTAGGGCATATTCCGCTGTACACAAAGTAGGGCATATCCCACCTGTACACAAAGTAGGGCATATTCCCCTGTACACAAAGTAGGGCATATCCCACCAGTACACAAAGTAGAACATATCCCCCTGTACACAAAGTAGGGTATATCCCACCAGTACAAAAAGTAGGGCATAGCCCCCTGTACACAAAGTAGGGTATATACCACCTGTACCCAATGTAGGGCTTTGGGGCTTAATAAGAAAGTAGGACATACCCCACTTGTACACAAAGTAGGGCATATCCCACCAGTACACAAAGTAGGGCATATCCCACCTGTACACAAAGTAGGGCATACCCCACCTGTACACAAAGTAGGGCATACCCCACCTGTACACAAAGTAGGGTATATCCCACCTGTACACAAAGTAGGGTATATCCCATCTGTACACAAAGTAGGGTATATCCCACCTGTACACAAAGTAGGGCATATCCCACCTGTACACAAATAGGGCATATCCCACAAGTACACAAAGTAGGGGATATCCCACCTGTACACAAAGTAGGGAATATACCACCTGTACACAAAGTAGGGTATATCCCCCTGTACACAAAGTAGGGCATACCCCACCTGTACACAAAGTAGTGCATATCCCACCTGTACACAAAGTAGGGCATATCCCACCTGTACACAAAGTAGGGTATATCCCATCTGTACACAAAGTAGGACATATCCCAACTGTACACAAAATAGGGCATATCCCACAAGTACACAAAGTAGGGGATATCCCCCCTGTACACAAAGTAGGGCATACCCCACCTGTACACAAAGTAGTGCATATCCCACCTCTACACAAAGTAGGGCATATCCCACCTGTACACAAAGTAGGGTATATCCCATCTGTACACAAAGTAGGGTATATCCCCCTGTACACAAAGTAGGGCATACCCCACCTGTACACAAGTTAGGCTATCACCCACTTGTACACAAGATTAACCTTCACTCACCTATACTGCACCCAAGGTATGATGTCTCGCTGTACACAGAGTAGTGGAATGAGAAATCAAAACGCTCATTACCCCCTACCAATTCGACCAGTGGGTGCAGGATCTGGGGAGCCAGGCCAATCCAGAAATGTACACAGAAGGATCCGCAGGCCAACAATGGTGGAAAATGCTGGTAATTCTTTATTCAGGAATTCCACAAGGCAAATGTAAAATCACAAGGTTCAACTGACGCGTGTCGGGCCTACAATCTGCCCTTAGTCATAGTTAAAAATGAACCTACAAGGGGAGGGCTTTATGTAGGTGGGGGAGAAAGGAACTCCACCCTATACCTCAATTAGCCCTCACCTTAAAGGGAACATAACATATTATCTTGAGAAAAGACATGGTAAATGTACAAGATTCATGAATGTACTCAATAGTAATTAATAACAACTAACAACAAGTATAAAAAAGGGGTAATATGAAAATGTAAAAAACCATTGCTGGAGGAAGCATGTCATATGAAAGGCCAAGCTTAAAAGCCCACTTAGCAAAAAGGGCAAAAAACACACACAAGAAGTTCACTTATATGAGGGGAGAATAAGGATGAAACAAAATACACATGGTTAACAATCATAAACAAGGTTCAAGTCCCAACGTGTGTTAAGACCCGTAGGGGTGCGAGTATCCATCCTATGAATCCAATAAGCTTCTCGCTTCAAAAGTAATTTGTGGATATCTCCACCCCTCCTGGGACTCACCACACGCTCCACCCCCTGAAAAATAAAAGAGGAAAGGTTGCCCTCATGAACATGAGTAGAGTGTTACCTGAAATGATCAGGAACTATAGTGTCGGTCATGAAACTCTACACTGTTATGTATTTTTACAGAGGTGGGCAATTCTCATTTACCTGTCTACTGACACTGGAGCTGCCCCACCGTGTGATAATCTTGTCATACAGATGATCAATGGGATGCTGATAATGTCTGGGGATGGTCAATGGGATGCTAATAACACTTGCTTGCAGGCTACCTTCACGACAACTGTCTGGAGCCTGGAATTCGGCCAATCAAATCAACTTCCTGCTGAGTTTGGCTCAGTTCCAAGCTGCGTAGGATGTGCTGTAAATTTGCATGCAGGAGTGATTTATTAGCATCTCTGTCTCTTATTACGACCCTGCGTCCCGTACTTGCTTTCAAATATTTTGTTTGCCTATTCCCGGTCAAAAAGAATTGATTATTTGGAATACTGCTAAAATGTTACATTTGTATGTATGCATATGTATAAAATGTACATTCGAGTAAAATGAGCTATTATTTTTATCCATTGTATTTATAAAGTGTATAATAAACATATTGCGCAGCGCTGCACAATAGATAAATGGGTGAACATACAGTACAAGGTAGGACATACAAGGAGCTCACAACAAACAAGACCATGCAAATGATTTGATAATAATAGTAGTTCAGTGTCTTTGGTCAAAATAGAGACTGTTCTAGTCCACAAGAGGTGCGACTGACAGTGAGATTGCATAATCAAGCTGGAAACACTATGGGGGAGGGTCTGCAAAGGGTGGGGGTGGAGACAATAGGTGCGTCTGTTGAGATGGTGCCCAGGAGATAGTATTATGGTGCTGATGTAGGGGGGGGGGGGGGGGTATGCGAGCATGAAAAGGTGAGTGTGAAGGGCTTGTTTGAAAGTATTCAAGGAATCCAAAGCTGTGGAAAAACAAAGACTTGATACTTACCCAGGGCTTCCTCCAGCCCCATGCACACACCTCGCGCGCATGCACAGAAGGTCACGACTGACGCAACGGAGTCTGTTACTGGAGCTGATCACTACTGGACGGCAGAACGCAGGAGGACGGCGAGGTACTCACACATGCTTATGGGGGCAGAGGAAGCCCTGGGTAAGTATTGATTTTTTGTTTTTCCACAGCTCTGGTACAATTTAAAGGTGGGGACGAGTCTGATGGCTGGTGGGAGCGAGTTCCAGTGAGTGAGGGCAGCCCTAGTGAAGTCCTGCAATTGTGCATGGGACTGAGATATGCGTGGTGTGACCAGGCACAGGTCGTTGGAGGATCGGAAGGGAGCTGGCCGGTATTTGCCAGTGGACAAGATCGGAGCTGCAGGTCATGCAGCTATAAATTACTTTTCTCCTAAGTTTCTGTCACTTACAGTAGTACAATTCTGACAGAACTGACAGGTTCTGGACAAGTCCATCACCTCATTGGGGATTCTCAGGGCTTTCTTTGTTTTCAAAAGCACTTACTGAATGGCAGTAGCTCTGTTCAACTGCCAAATTAGGGTGAAAGTGGGTAGGGTGGCCGACATCTTTGTATAGATCCTTTCCAGGGAGTGCTTTTGTAAAAAATGAAGAAAATATTGGGACGCCTCCAGTAGCAAATGCCTACCTGTCCACCTTTTGATTTCACTGAATTTTATATTGTAAATAAAGAGAAAACAGTTCCTGGCATTCTCCATTTTTATTCCCTCTGACTGAAGCCAATCCTGATGTCATTTCCTCCCTTACTCTTTTTTACTCTTAGAAACTGCACTGATATATCTAGCTTGTTTTGTGAGCATAGCAAACAGCATCACATTTCAGCAGCTCACTGAACTGTCCTCACCTCAGCCAATCAGTGAGGAGCAGAATTGTGGGAGGAGAGATGACCAGCTTCCTTCTAGTCGGCAATGTACTAAATAGAGCCAGGCTGACTGGGATAAGATTAATTACAGCTAAAACATTTCTGATTAGATTGAAGTGCTTGCAAGTTGCAATGCAGGATAAGGTTGCAGGCTGCATAATAAACAGAGCACTGGGTAAATGGAATTTGATCTTGTGGCTGTCAATCCCGCTTTAAGAAACCTTGAAACATGATTATGGTAGGATATTGCACAGATATGTCCTCCGTTAACCTCATCATTAGTGCAATCATTATGTCAAATCTGCATTCATTTTTAAACTGGGAACATTTCATAATTATTTTACATGGGTATATGGATAGAGTGGTATTCATTGAAGACGAGTCTGATCCTTTGTGCCGTACTGAGGCTGTGAATTCTGCCTGGTCTTTTCAGCTAGTATGAATAGAACGCCAGATAGACTAATATTCTTTGTCTTTTTAGCGCTGGTTAGGTGATGATTGGTGACGTCTAGCCAGCTATTGTTAGAATGGATACTCGGGTAATGTTCAGAACACCTACAATCTCTTTCTTTGTTGCGTGACATTGAGCAGGTAATTTTGGCCTCAACATCCGGTAATTAAAATGTGACTTTTGAAGGGTTTCATATGGCTGCAATAGGCTATAAATAGTAGATAAGGGTAATGATTTCATTTGGAACTTCTGTTCTTCCTCTCGCGATCACTGTGTCAATGCCTGGTCAGCCTTGGTGATGCAGGTAAAAAAATGCAGGACTGGAACTTGATCGGCTAGTGAAAAGCAATTTTACACCAAATTATGCACTCCTAAAAATTAGGCATTTTGGCTCTGACAGCTCAGTGCTGTAAATTGTCAGTGTGTTTATGTTTATCTTTGCATAACCTCCCCTAGTGGTGTGAACTATCCGTACAAAATTGGCAAAAATCCCTGTCCCTAGAAAATGAAAGATGATATTGTGTAATTTTAGGCTGCTTTCACATTAAGACGTTACAGGCGCACGTTAGAGCAGCCTGTAACGCAGCCCCACCGCACAGTAATGAAAAATCAATGGGCTGTTCACAGTGCCCACGTTGCGTTACATTGTAAGGCAGCACATCCGTTGAGAGTGCTGAATGCTGTGCGTTATGCGCGGCTAAGCGTTAGACTGTGTGCACATGATCAGTAGTGTTGGGGAGGAGTGGAGAGCAGCCAGGCACATGGCTAATTAATATTCACTGCACGGTGTGACGTGCAGTGTTTACTTCATGGAGCGTCCGCTCTGTGCGGCGATTGGCCGGGCGGGACCACGTGATGCCGCATGCGTCCAAGAGTACGCATCACAGCATCACGGACGCCAGAGTGAGCTGCACAACGCGGCTCACTCTGACGTCCACATCAGAGAGCACCAGGCGTTGCGTTAGGGGCACGTTATGTGCCCTATAACGTCCCCTAAACGCAACATCCTGATGTGTAAGTAGCCTTAGAGTATAACATAGGGTGTAGCATGCTGTCTACTGTAATTTTCTCAGTGGTTGTGTCTGTTTAGGATTATGATGGGATCTCGATTTATTCGAATGAGTGGGACTGGTACCAAATCATTCCCTCCTAAAAAACAGTCATTCATCCCCCCCCCCAACTATAAAGGAATTGGGATAACCACAATAGAAATAGCTGCTTTGTCCATAACTACATGCCATACATATATATTGTGTTTGTTTTGAGTGATATGGAGGCTGCCATATTTGTTTTCTTTTAAACAATACCAGTTGCCTGGCAGCCCTGCTGATCTATTTGGTGGCGAAAGTGTCTGAAATACACCAGAAACAAGCATGCAGCTAATCTTGTCAGATCTGACAATAATGTCAGAAATAGCTAATCTGCTGCATGCTTGTTCAGGGTCTATGGCTAAAAGTATTAGAGGCAGAGGATCAGCAGGACAGCCAGGCAACTGTTATTGTTTAAAAGGAAATAAATGTGGTAGCCTCCATAAAACTCTCACCTCAGGTTCACTTCAAAGATGATAATAACCTCCAGCACTGTGGCGCATAATATAAATATTACGCAGGAACATTTGGGCTTGATGTAGAAGCACCGCTGCCAATCTGGTCTGGCATGGCATCCCCCAAAGTCTGACACTTTGGTTTTCTCCAGCACCACGCAGCACCGCGTAATAGCGATATTATGTTGGCGCACGTGCTGGGGGCAGAGTTTCAGAGCATGAGCTGGCACTGGCCCGCATCCTCCCCCTGATTCCCGGTCGCCGCCTGGCTCTACAGCGAGGAGGTACAGATCCTCCAGATCACCACCGCCTCTGTGATTTTGTTACTACCTAAACCCCCCAGCAGTCTGCAAAAAAAATTTGTGCTAGGGGAAGTGGTCATGGGTGATCACGAAATGGGATTGTAAAGGGTTGGGATAAATTTTCAAATGTTAGTTACCTGCACTAATAACTCCAACCTCGGCTTCAGAGCGGTGCTAAATTCTGCCCCGCAACAATACTGTGCCAAACCCTCAGCGCCCACAACAAATGGAAGATTATGTTAGATTGAGGAGGTTTGATGCGTAAGGTTTATTTTTCTTTGTATCTAGTCTTTTGTATTGTAGAGAATGATGGAAGTTTTGCTGCAAATTGGAGAGAATGATAATAGATAGCTGTGTGAACCTTGTAGCATTTTGTTCACATTTTGCTTTTGTTAGCGTACACCTAGGCAGGCAGACTCTTGACATTAAACACAGTGAGCAGTGACCCGTAGCTGTGCCTGCACCGGCCCCTAGAACTGCGCATTCCACTGGAACCACATGAAAGAGAATTATTTAAAGAATATACGATTTCCAGGTTGATATTTTTATCTTGGCACTGCAGAGACCTTTCCTGCTAGCCTGCGAACTGCGGGACTGAAAGTCGTTATCTCGGAGGACAAGGAATACATTGCATGGCTTCAGGATGTCGGAACCAATTTATAATCAAGGAAGAAACCGCATGTTTAAATTACAGGCTAAAGTGCCAAGAAAAGTCTCACTGGAAGCAATGCTTTTTTTACAGATATGCTGATCAGGTACAGCAAAGATTGAGCTCAAGATAATGTCACCATGAGGAGCGACGGTTCTGTCGAGAGCTAACCGGTTGAACAGGGGCCTGTTTATAATGGTGCGGAGTGCCGATCTACCTGAAAAAATTGTATTATTTCTGCCGAAATGATTTATTTTCCAGGTCTCCGTATAGTGATGAAAATGGAGACCAGCTCAAAGCAAAACTGAAGTGAAAAGTGTTAGATGCTCAGCTGTAGTGAGCTACGGCCACCTATGGTCAGCTGTTGTCAGCTATGGTCAACTATGGTCAACTATTGGCTGGACAGTGTAATGGTTGAGGGCTCTGCCTCTAACACAGGAGACTCGGGTTCAAATCTTGTCTCTTCCTGTACAGTAAACCAGCATCTATTCTGTAGGAGACCTTGGACTAGACTGCCTAATGCTGCTACTGCCTATAGAGCACGCCCTAGTGGCAGCAGCACTAGTGTTTTGAGTCCACCAAGAGAAAAGTGCAATATAAATATTATTTATCTTGTCTTATGGAGAGGGAAGGCTCTGCATCCCATAGAGTCTTCCTGGTCTTCTCTCCAGCCCCTCGTTCCACCGCTATCCCCTGTTTGAAATTCATGACTCCTCCTGAAGGTTTTGGGAGTATTAATGTCCCCGAGTACTTACAAAGACCGGCACATCTGTACTGCACATGTGCAAGTGCAGACCCCCAGGTGCGCAGTACGGATCTGCTCATATTCGGGAGTACACCGGGGCGCGAATATCTGGAGACATGCTTGCCCAGTTTCTTTAGCAAGGCAGTGGTTGTCTTGGAGGTGTGTTTGGGGTTGTTATTATGTTGGAAAACTGCCCTGCAGCACAGTTTGGGCCTATTTCCACTGCACACGTATTTCCACATCAAAAATGCAACACATGTTAGTGAATGGAGCTATTTCCATTCAATGTTTGCGGTGCGGTACAAATCTGGATGGTATGCTGCATTTTTCCGCATGTGGATGGGATCTGGATGTGAATTGTGGCTAATGTTAGTCAATCCTCTGCATGTAATCCACATTACAAATGCGGAAATTCGCATTGTGACGTGTTGTTGCTGGGCAGATTTCAAATCGCAGTGCGAATTTTTGCATTAAAACGTGTATTTGAAATGCGTATCCACATTAAAAACCGGATGCGGATTTCCGTACGTGATTCGAACGCATATTAGTAGAAATAGGCCCTTTCATGCTCTACTTCAGAATGTCACAGTACATGTTGGCAATGAACTGTAACGCCCTAGTCCCGGAACCGCTCATGCAGCCTAAACCATGACACTCCCACCTCCATGCTTGACTGTAGGTAAGACACACTTGTCTTAGTACTACTCACCACCTTGAGTGGCAGCCACCATCTGAACCAAAATAAGTTATCAGACCACAGGACTTGGTTCCAGTAATCCATCTCCTTAATCTGCTTGTCTTCAGTAAACCGTTTGCTTGAGTAACATTTTTAGAAGCAGCTTCCTTTGGGGACAACAGCCATACAGACCAATTTGATGCAGTGTGCAGTGTATGGTTTGAGCATTGAGAAGCCGACCGCTCCATACTTTCAACCTCTGCAGTAATTCTGCCAGCACTCATATACCTGTTTGCAAAAGACAAGTTGAGAACATGCCTTTAACTTCTTTGGTCGACCATAGTGAGTGGAACCTGTCTTGTTAAACCACTATATGGCATGTGACAGACCTAGAGCCCGTTTTTAAATGGGCTTAGGCCACCTAGTATATATATATATATATATATATATATATATATATATATATATATATATATATATATATATATATATATATATATATTGTTTTTTTATAGTACATAATAGTGTTTTGTATCTGCTGTCCTTATCCTGATTATTCAGTTGCACAAAGCTAGATGAGGTTATTATTTGCTGAAGATTGGGTGCATGATGCAGATTTTCTGCTGTATAATCTCCAAGGTCATGGTTCTATTTTATCTTTTATCGTGCCAGCAGTACCTTCTGTGCACTGAGCAGCTGGCGCTGGGAAAAGGCATTGTATTTAAATCTGTCACACTCAGTAGCGGCAGACACTTTGAAAAGTTATCTGTGTATAATCTTGCCGAGGGATATATTCAGTAAGTTTCTGTTATTGTTTTGTCAGGTCTTTGTTTAGTTTTTACATGTTGCAAACGCAGTGTGAGTTTTATGTCCTACAGTAGCGGGTGTGACATAAAAGGAACACTACAGTAATTCAAAATCATGGTAGGAACAGAGATGTTTGCATTTTACGAAGGCTCCTGAGGCCTGGAGCCCACGATTCCAAAAGCGCTAGGCTAATGGTGGGGATCCCACAGGAGAGATTGGGATTTCGCAAAATGTCCAAAGCATAGGATCGCTGCAACTGTTCTTTGCAGTTGCTGTTTAAAAGCAATTTTGTAGTTACATAGTTATTTTGGTTGAAAAAAAACATACGTCCATCGAGTTCAACCAGTACAAAGTCCAACTCCAGCCTGCTCCCTCACATATCCCTGTTGATCCAGAGGAAGGCGAAAAAACCCTTACAAGGCATGGTCCAATTAGCTCCAAAAGGGAAAAATTCCTTCCCGACTCCAGATGGCAATCAGATAAAATCCCTGGATCAACATCATTAGGCATTACCTAGTAATTGTAGCCATGGATGTCTTTCAACGCAAGGAAAGCATCTAACCCCCCTATAAATGTAGGTATAGAGTTTGCCATAACGACTTCCTGTGGCAATGCATTCCACATCTTAATCACTCTTACTGTAAAAAACCCTTTCCTGAATAAATGGCTAGAACGTTTTTCCTCCATGCGCAGATCATGTCCTCTAGTCCTTTGAGAAGGCCTAGGGACAAAAAGCTCATCCGCCAAGCTATTATATTGCCCTCTGATGTATTTATACATGTTAATTAGATCTCCTCTAAGGCGTCTTTTCTCTAGACTAAATAAACCCAGTTTATCTAACCTTTCTTGGTAAGCGAGACCTTCCATCCCACGTGATTTTACTAACCGAACCACAAAAAGAAATAAAAACTGCCAATCGCTATTGCCGTATAATCATCACTACCATTGCATTAAAGCGGGATTGTCAGCCATAAAATCAAATTCTGTTTACCCACTCCTCTGTTTACTATGCAGTCTACAACCTGACCCTGCATTGTAAGCATTCCGATATAATGCAAAATGTTGCTGCTATAATAAATCTTATCTCAGTCTGTCTCAATTTGGTACATTGCCGGGGAGAGGGAAACTTGTCATCACCCCTCCCACATTCCTCCTCTTCACTGATTGGCTGAGTGCAGTTTAGCGTGACATGATGCTGAGAAGATAAAAGCTGCTTGAGTCTGATCTATGTTGTGCTCACATGTTTACAAAACAAGCTAGATATGACAGTGCAGTTTCTAGGAGAAAAAAAGTGATTTTTGGACAAATATATTCGTCCAGATTGCCTCAAGTGGTTAAGTTCCCTGGTGTCTAGTGCCCTCCTCCTTCCCCTATACAGTTTCCTGGTGTCTAGTGCCCCCCTTCCTCCACCACTACTAAGTTTCCTGGCATCTAGTGGCCCCCATCTCTCCCCTATACAGTTCCCTGGTGTTTTGTGCCCCCCTCCACTATACAGTTCCCTGGTGTCTAGTGGTCCTCCTCCTACACCTAAGCAGTTCCCTGGTATCTGGTGATCCCCTCCCTCCCCTAAACAGTTCCCTGGTGTCTAGTGACCACCTACCTCCCCTGTACAGTTCCCTGGTCTCTAGTGCTCCTCCCCCTTTCCCATATGGCTTGCCAGGTGATCTTGGGCTTTACCTCCAATATAGCATTTTTGATGGTCTACAGTGGGCCAGACATAATGCAAGATGGGGAATCCACTTGTGGGCCAAATTTGATATCTTTGTGGGCCAGATTTGGCCTGCAAGCCAGAGATTGACATTTATGAACTAGATGGATATATAGATGAGGATGAATGGAGAGATAGATGGATGGACCGGCCGACAGAAATGAGGGAGATAGGCCTAGTTAGACATCGGCATACTTACCGTACTTTGTAAAATATCCCATGCAGTTTCTGTAGGCCTGGTGTCTTGTCTATTTTCTCAGGCATAAAAACCAGCTGCTTTTGTCAGTAACAGAATACGTAAGCTTCCCACTGAAATCTCAGGTTCAGTCTCGCATTATTCTCTGAAGCTTTGAAGATGAATCTGTTTGTTCTCAGAACCCACCGTCTTAAGCTTTTGTTCAATATCTCTATTTTTATAAGGATTGTAATGTGAAGAATACCAGAAAGTGTGAAGATTATTATAAACATCTCCTTCTGTATTTCTCTTTTTAAATAAACACACCGCACACAATATACACACAAGCACACACAATATTCACCCACAAACACGCACAATACACACACACACACAAACACACACAAACATACACACAAGTTCACACACAATATACACACAGACACACACAATATACACACAAGCACACACACACACAATATATATATACACACACACACACAATATACACAAGTACACACACAATATACACACACAAACACACACAAACATATACACACAAGTTCACACAAAATATACACACAGACACACACAATATACACACAAGCACACACACACACACACAATATATATACACACACACAATATACACAAGTACACACACAATATACACACACAAACATATACAAACACACACAAACAAAATACACACACACACACACACAAAATATACACACAAGCACACACACACACACACACACAATATACACACAAGCACACCCACACACACTAACACAATATATACACACAGACACACACACACACACACACACACACACACACACTATACACACACAATATACACACACACACACAATATACACACACAATATACACACAAGCACATATACAATATACCTGAATACTTCGCTGCAAAAAAAAAATTCTGTAAAAATAAATGAAAGCCTAGTGGAATTTGTTGTTGATGGGAACCTGCCATTTGGGTTAACGTATGGAATGCCCTCCCACAACACATCCGTCACTCTCCAACCTTTGTTACCTTTAAACGCTCTCAGTCACTTGTTCCGAGAAGCATATGCTCTACCTTAGACTACTTCCCCTTTGTCCTAAGACCAAATTGCACTCCTACTAGATATCCTAAAACACATTATTGTCTCTGTATGTTTATTGCATACTCCCCCACCTCTTCCCCCTCCCCCCCCACACACACACACATTCCCTTAGATCCGGCTTTCTCAACCAGGGTTCCTTGAGTACTCTGTTTTATTTCTGTTTTATGTTCTATTTTGTTAATTAAAGTGAGCTCTAGAGATGGCCTGAATGGTTCGCACGCGAACTTATGCGCGTTAACTTCGGTGGTTGGCGCTCGCGGTGAACAGCGAACTTTATGCGAGTTCGACCCGCCCCCTATACTAAATCATTAGGGTCAACTTTGACCCTCTACATCTCAGTCAGCAGGCACAGGGTAGCCAATCAGGCTACACTCCCTCCTGAAGCCCTCCCCCCCTTATAAAACGCAGGCAGCGTCTGCCTTTTCACTCACTCGTGTGGTGCACATTTGTAATACCAATCATTGCATACCCACCTGTTGCTCAGTGCACCTACCTGCCTACGTGACCGCACGCAGTGTCACTGCACCTGTTCACAGTACCTGTGTGTATGTGTGACAGGTGCACATTTGTAATACCAATCATTGCATACCCACCTGTTTTTCAGTGCACCTAAGTGCGTGACCGCACGCAGTGTCATTGCACCTGTTCACGGTACCTGTGTGTGTGTGTGAGACTGGTGCACATTTGTAATACCAATCACTGCATACCCACCTGTTCAGTGCACCTACCTTCCTATGTGAGCGCACGCAGTGTTATATACCACCAGTCACTGCACCTGTTCACGGTACATGTGTGTGTGACAGCTGCAAATTTGTAATACCAGTCATTGCATTATTGTTCACAGTACCTGTGTGACCGCACGCTGGGTAATATAACAGTCCATGCATACCTGTTAACTGCACCTGTGTGACAGCTGCATATTGTATTGTAATACCAGTCAATGCATACCTTTCACTGCACCTGTGTGACTGCACATTGTATTAGTCAAGTCAGTGCATACCTTTCACTTCATCCCCCCCCCCCCCCCCCCCGATATGGACAAAACAACAGGCAGAGGCAGACCCAGAGGCAGGCCACCCGGCAGGTCTGTTCGAGGTCGTGCTGACGTGATTTCATGCAGGCCTGGACCAAAGTACAGTGCTCACAAGAAGGCACGTCCCATCAACTCCCAAGATTGTCAGGACGTGGTTGACTATTTAACACAGAACACCTCATCTTCCGCAGCCACCAGCGCTACTACAAGCACCACATCCGCTGCATTTGACACTTTGCAGTAGTTATTTGGTGGGGAATTAACTGATTCACAGACATTATTGTTACAACTAGATGAACTCGCTAAGCAAGTTACACTACCTCATATGTCTGAGTTAGGCGACACTATGGACATAATGTGTGAGGAGGAGGAGGATGAAGTACTTGCTGTTGGTGCAGTTTATGAAGTGTCTGAGGCAAGCGAAGCTGGGGAGGATAATTATGATGATATGGATGCCGCGTGGGATCCTAAGAGACAAGATGACCAAGGGGACAGTTCAGAGGGGGAGTCAGAGAGAAGTAGGAGGAGACGAGTTGCTGAAAGAAGCAGAGGTAGCTCATCTTCAGAAACAGCTGGTGGCAGTGTCTGGTACCATGTATCTCCATCTATGGACAGCCAGCCAACATGCCCTTCAACGTCAGCTGCTGATGCCACCATAGTACCATCACCCCAGGGGGGCTCAGCGGGTTGGAAATTTTTTAATGTGTCTGCCTTAGATCAGAGCAATGCCATCTGTCCTCTCTGCCGCCAAAAATTGAGCCGTGGAAGGGCCAACAGCCACGTAAGGACAAGTGCCTTACGAAGGCACCTGGAGAGAAGGCACAAACAGCTATGGGAAGAGCACCAGAGGAAAAGCAGCACACAAAAGCAAACCCACCCTCCTTCTCTTCCTCCTTCAGGTGCATCATCTTCAGCCGCTTTCTCCCTTGCACCTTCACAATCACAGCCCCCCTCCTCCACTCTGCCTCTCACCTTGAGTGGTTCCTGCTCCTCTGCCCACAGCAGCAGCAAGGTGTCCGTGAGGGAAACCTTTGAGCGGAAGAAGCCAATGTCTGCCAGTCACCCCCTTGCCCGGCGTCTGACAGCTGGCTTGGCAGAACTGTTAGCTCGCCAGTACGCAAGCGATTCCCTCTAGCCACGCCATGCACTGCTAAAGGGAATCGCATGCGTGATGCAAAATTATGCTGCCAATCGTCCGTAGTAGAGGGAGCTAAAGGGCAAACTATACTGGAACTGAACTCTATAATATTTCTGTTAAAGAAGAACTAACCAAGGATTGAACTTCATTCTAATCAGTAGCTGATACCTCTTTTCCCATGAGAAATCTTTACCTTTTCTCGAATAGATCATCAGGGGGATCTGTATGGCTGATTTTGTGGTGAAACCCCTCCCACAGTGTGATGTCATGACCAAGGTCCTGACAGTTTGCTGACTGTGAACCTCGTTGCATTGTGGGAAATAAGGGCTTAGACCAACCGTCAAGCAAGCAGTATTTCCCTCTGTGCATAGAACTCTCAGTAATAAACATTCCATACAGATTACCTGGCAAAACTAAAGATGTCACCACCGGTGATACATTTCATAATGTAAATCAGGGAGAGGAAATATTTTCCAATGAGCAAACACTGACTAAATCATTTATACATGATTGTAAAAATGAAGCCCTTTTTTTTACGTTATTTTCACTACAGCTCCTGTTTAACGGGCTATGCCAGTGAGAATAGTTCAAAGGTGTGTTAATCAATAGCGGGACTCGGTACCAGGTGTTTGATTTAGACTGATTTGCGCTGATCGACTTAATAAATAATTCAGATTGATCTTTGAACTAAGCTGTTACGTGTTCGGCAATCATTATATCTGAGATGCAGGATAAAAGTCTGTGAACTGATTGAGAAGATCCAGACCTGCTAGCACATATAAGGGGACATGGACTGGATAGGATGATCTGTGAGGGAAGAGGTGACCAGGTGACACCCAGGAAGTGACAGAATGATTGACTAGGGCAGCATGTTCTGGGGAGGGTGAAAGGTTTGCACTCATGGGAGCCTAGATGGCCAGCCAACTGCTTTACATAGCAATCAGAAAGGAAAAGTAGCCGGCACTACGGCAATGCTGGGCTATACAGCAGACTTGGTGTGTAATGCATGTCTTGGGGGGGATGAGTAAGTGGGCAGCTTTCCTCTGTGTGCTCTGGGAAATGCAGAAAATTCTATGGAATCAATCAGGATGAGAGTCCGGCACTCCAGTGCAATTGGTAGCTTTATTAACCACTTCAGCCCGCAGGTTGTTTTCACCCTATGGACGAGAGGAATTTTCTCATTTCAGTGCTCCTCCCTTTCATTCTCCAATAACTTTATCACTACTTAGCACAACTAAATGATATATACATCCCACCAGTTAGGCTTCCCCATTCATTCATCTCCCCTCTAACGGGCGGCGGGATCGAGTGGGAGTGCGCGGCAGCACAAACTAAAAACAGTGATTGTTCTCTCTGCATAAACACAGATTGTCCCCTGCCACCAATCCCCCCTGGACTCCAGGACCATCACGATCGCGCGCACCCTCGCAAAGTGCACGGATGTGAATCTTGTATCCCTGCAGCTGTAGCAGCAGCAGCCGTGGACATGAGAGTCACGTCTGTGTGGCTAAAATGGTTAAACTCTGGGCACACATTATTAGTTACTTTTGTTACTGAACTTCATAAAGCAGAAATGGTCCTACCGTCAGCTGAGGTGGGGGGCAGTGGGTGCAGGGTGCAAATTGCCAGCCTAACGGCCATTTCGCATGCCAGTGCTTCTTCCTAGTCTCAACCACCGGAAGAAGCGCCACCGTGCGAAACTGCTGTCGGCGCTTGCATCCTGCATCCACCTCACCTGACGGTAGGACCATTTCTGCTTCATGCACAGCAAAAAAAACATTTAATAATCTTCCTATTTCATTCCTAAATCTACCAATTGCACTGCAGTGCCAGACTCTCATCCTCATTGATCGCAAGTCCTTTATATGTTTATATATTTAGAGGTGTCGTCTCACCACCTATGCATGCTTTCCACATCACCACCCATACCGTAGTTTGCTTTGTAACTTTAAACAGAGAATTGTCTCTTTCTGTGCTGTATTGCGGTGATGCTGTTTCCATGGATACTGAAATCAACCAAACCTGCTGCATAGCCAGAATGAATTAAGAGAGCGGGCATGAGTCTTTTATTTCAGTGCGAAAAATTGCAAATAAATGTATTTTGAATTGCTCTCGCAGGTACGCTCCCAACAAAACTGAAAATGTAGCATTAAAGTGGACCTGAACTCTTGCACAGGACAGAAGGAAAACATAGAGAAATGCACCCTGTATGTATTTAGAGAGTTTAGCCGGTCTAATTCCCCCTTATCTGTGTCTAACCACAACTGTAATTTGATCTCACAGCTGTGTCAGCTGGCTGCCATGAAAGCAGGAAGTAGACACACTGTAAATTTATTGCAGGATACAGCTGTAACAAAGAAATGTTATTCGGTTATGCAGTTGCTTATCTTTTTAGAGTAGGGATATTCGGAAATGCCAATTTCCGATTCCGCGGTAAATCCGCATTCCGCCATTGCTAAATACCGATTCTGCTTTCCGCTACCAATTTCCACATTCCAATGCGGAATTTCCGCCGGAAATCGCGGAAATTCCGCCCGACTTTAACATAGATTTTCTCAAAAACTATAAGATCTTTTTGAAAACTTTTTTTTGCATCTTGTTCAGATGATTCTGTTTAATAAACCCTAAAAATTTGGTGTTTCTAGGACTTATGGGTGCTTTGCTATTAACTGCTAAATTCGGCGGATTTTTACTGTAATGTAAATGCAGAAAATAGGCAGATGCAGATTTTCTGCATTACATTACAGTAAAAATCCGCCGACTTTAGCGGTTAATAGCAAAACCCCCTTAAGTCCTAGAAACACCAAATTTTCAGGGGTTATTAAAGGAGAACTGTAGTGAGAGGTATATGGAGGCTGCCATATTTATTTCCTTTTAAGCAATACCAGTTGCCTGGCTATTCAGCTAATCCTCTGCCTCTAATACTTTCAGCCATAGGCCCTGAACAAGCATGCAGCAGATCAGGTGTTTCTGACAAATTTAGACAGATATGACAAGATTAGCTGCATGCTTGTTTCTGGTGTGATTCAGACACTTCTTTAGGCAAATAGACCATCAGGGCTGCCAGGCAACTGGTATTGCTTAAAAGGAAATAAATATGGCAGCCTCCATATCCCTCTCACTACAGTTCTCCTTTAAACTGAATCTTCTGAACAAGATGCAAAAAAAAAGTTTTCAAAAAGACTTTATAGTTTTTGAGAAAGTCGATGTTAAAGTCGGGCGGAATTTCCGCGATTTCCGGCGGAAATCCGCCTAACGCACTTGCATTACCAGTTTCCGCATTCCAATGCGGAAATGCAATTTCGGATAGGAATTTCGGTAATTGCATTTCCGCGGAATCCGAATGAGCATCCCTATTTTAGAGCAGAGAGGAAGTTCTGAGTTCAGGTCCGCTTTAAAAGAACCAATAGTTTCTATATAAAAACAGTGGGTCACTCATATTTACTTTATGTCAGTAAAGTCATGGAGTACCTCTGTCCCCGGAGAAGCTTTCATGCAGATTCATTGATTTGAATAGCCAATGAGCAGTGTGTCCACCACATCTTTATAGATGGCATGTCTTGCCAACTTGTGCAATAGGAATGTGAAAGGACTGCTTGTATTTTTATGAATAAACTCTCTAGTTCATAACCAGGTCTTATCATTTTCTAGCCGATTGATAGGTAGGATAGATTAGAAATAGTCTTGTTTAAAGGATACCCGAGGTGAAAATTGACATGATGAGATAGATAGAGTATGTACAGTGCCGAGCATACAAATAACTATCGCTGCACAGAGAATTTAAATGTGTGCATTAAACACCAAGTGAACACCTGACACAACTGGCTGAGCAAATTTGGCCTGATTGGCTATTCATGAGGCAATGCTCATGCAAATATGCATTTGCTTTCGCATGCCAACTAATGCAGGGTCCATTGAACCAATGCCGCAAAGCGGTTTGCCCTGCGGGAATTAGTTCATGCTATACAGCACTATCCAGGAGCGCCTCGGGGAGGCTTCCCAATGCCCCCATACAACCGGGGGACCGCGGGGTCCCAGGCGCTCTCACTGCCTGGGAACCACAGCAGCACCCCGGAGGGGGGAGGCTGGGTGGCGCAGGCGGCCCCCCCAAGCGTGGCCAGCGCCGGGGAGAGCCATCCGCACCTTTCACCTCCCAATATTTAAAAACAGGCACTTACCTTGACGTCCATTGCGTTCTGCTGCTGAGCATAGCTTGGGTGCAACACATTTGAAAAGGAAAGGAATAAAGCATGGGTCGCACCGAGCTTTGGAGCTCAGGGCTGGCTCACACACTGCACTCCAAGGGGGGTGGAGGACAGGCACTGACAGCCCACTCCAGGACTCACACTACCTGGAATGAGCCATCCGCCACCCGCCTCCAAGGGAAAGAAATTCACAAATCGCTGCACAGAGAATTTAAATGTGTGCATTAAACACCAAGTGAACACCTGACACAACTGGCTGAGCAAATTTGGCCTGATTGGCTATTCATGAGGCAATGCTCATGCAAATATGCATTTGCTTTCGCATGCCAACTAATGCAGGGTCCATTGAACCAATGCCGCAAAGCGGTTTGCCCTGCGGGAATTAGTTCATGCTATACAGCACTATCCAGGAGCGCCTCGGGGAGGCTTCCCAATGCCCCCATACAACCGGGGGACCGCGGGGTCCCAGGCGCTCTCACTGCCTGGGAACCACAGCAGCACCCCGGAGGGGGGAGGCTGGGTGGCGCAGGCGGCCCCCCCAAGCGTGGCCAGCGCCGGGGAGAGCCATCCGCACCTTTCACCTCCCAATATTTAAAAACAGGCACTTACCTTGACGTCCATTGCGTTCTGCTGCTGAGCATAGCTTGGGTGCAACACATTTGAAAAGGAAAGGAATAAAGCATGGGTCGCACCGAGCTTTGGAGCTCAGGGCTGGCTCACACACTGCACTCCAAGGGGGGTGGAGGACAGGCACTGACAGCCCACTCCAGGACTCACACTACCTGGAATGAGCCATCCGCCACCCGCCTCCAAGGGAAAGAAATTCACAAATCGCTGCACAGAGAATTTAAATGTGTGCATTAAACACCAAGTGAACACCTGACACAACTGGCTGAGCAAATTTGGCCTGATTGGCTATTCATGAGGCAATGCTCATGCAAATATGCATTTGCTTTCGCATGCCAACTAATGCAGGGTCCATTGAACCAATGCCGCAAAGCGGTTTGCCCTGCGGGAATTAGTTCATGCTATACAGCACTATCCAGGAGCGCCTCGGGGAGGCTTCCCAATGCCCCCATACAACCGGGGGACCGCGGGGTCCCAGGCGCTCTCACTGCCTGGGAACCACAGCAGCACCCCGGAGGGGGGAGGCTGGGTGGCGCAGGCGGCCCCCCCAAGCGTGGCCAGCGCCGGGGAGAGCCATCCGCACCTTTCACCTCCCAATATTTAAAAACAGGCACTTACCTTGACGTCCATTGCGTTCTGCTGCTGAGCATAGCTTGGGTGCAACACATTTGAAAAGGAAAGGAATAAAGCATGGGTCGCACCGAGCTTTGGAGCTCAGGGCTGGCTCACACACTGCACTCCAAGGGGGGTGGAGGACAGGCACTGACAGCCCACTCCAGGACTCACACTACCTGGAATGAGCCATCCGCCACCCGCCTCCAAGGGAAAGAAATTCACAAATCGCTGCACAGAGAATTTAAATGTGTGCATTAAACACCAAGTGAACACCTGACACAACTGGCTGAGCAAATTTGGCCTGATTGGCTATTCATGAGGCAATGCTCATGCAAATATGCATTTGCTTTCGCATGCCAACTAATGCAGGGTCCATTGAACCAATGCCGCAAAGCGGTTTGCCCTGCGGGAATTAGTTCATGCTATACAGCACTATCCAGGAGCGCCTCGGGGAGGCTTCCCAATGCCCCCATACAACCGGGGGACCGCGGGGTCCCAGGCGCTCTCACTGCCTGGGAACCACAGCAGCACCCCGGAGGGGGGAGGCTGGGTGGCGCAGGCGGCCCCCCCAAGCGTGGCCAGCGCCGGGGAGAGCCATCCGCACCTTTCACCTCCCAATATTTAAAAACAGGCACTTACCTTGACGTCCATTGCGTTCTGCTGCTGAGCATAGCTTGGGTGCAACACATTTGAAAAGGAAAGGAATAAAGCATGGGTCGCACCGAGCTTTGGAGCTCAGGGCTGGCTCACACACTGCACTCCAAGGGGGGTGGAGGACAGGCACTGACAGCCCACTCCAGGACTCACACTACCTGGAATGAGCCATCCGCCACCCGCCTCCAAGGGAAAGAAATTCACAAATCGCTGCACAGAGAATTTAAATGTGTGCATTAAACACCAAGTGAACACCTGACACAACTGGCTGAGCAAATTTGGCCTGATTGGCTATTCATGAGGCAATGCTCATGCAAATATGCATTTGCTTTCGCATGCCAACTAATGCAGGGTCCATTGAACCAATGCCGCAAAGCGGTTTGCCCTGCGGGAATTAGTTCATGCTATACAGCACTATCCAGGAGCGCCTCGGGGAGGCTTCCCAATGCCCCCATACAACCGGGGGACCGCGGGGTCCCAGGCGCTCTCACTGCCTGGGAACCACAGCAGCACCCCGGAGGGGGGAGGCTGGGTGGCGCAGGCGGCCCCCCCAAGCGTGGCCAGCGCCGGGGAGAGCCATCCGCACCTTTCACCTCCCAATATTTAAAAACAGGCACTTACCTTGACGTCCATTGCGTTCTGCTGCTGAGCATAGCTTGGGTGCAACACATTTGAAAAGGAAAGGAATAAAGCATGGGTCGCACCGAGCTTTGGAGCTCAGGGCTGGCTCACACACTGCACTCCAAGGGGGGTGGAGGACAGGCACTGACAGCCCACTCCAGGACTCACACTACCTGGAATGAGCCATCCGCCACCCGCCTCCAAGGGAAAGAAATTCACAAATCGCTGCACAGAGAATTTAAATGTGTGCATTAAACACCAAGTGAACACCTGACACAACTGGCTGAGCAAATTTGGCCTGATTGGCTATTCATGAGGCAATGCTCATGCAAATATGCATTTGCTTTCGCATGCCAACTAATGCAGGGTCCATTGAACCAATGCCGCAAAGCGGTTTGCCCTGCGGGAATTAGTTCATGCTATACAGCACTATCCAGGAGCGCCTCGGGGAGGCTTCCCAATGCCCCCATACAACCGGGGGACCGCGGGGTCCCAGGCGCTCTCACTGCCTGGGAACCACAGCAGCACCCCGGAGGGGGGAGGCTGGGTGGCGCAGGCGGCCCCCCCAAGCGTGGCCAGCGCCGGGGAGAGCCATCCGCACCTTTCACCTCCCAATATTTAAAAACAGGCACTTACCTTGACGTCCATTGCGTTCTGCTGCTGAGCATAGCTTGGGTGCAACACATTTGAAAAGGAAAGGAATAAAGCATGGGTCGCACCGAGCTTTGGAGCTCAGGGCTGGCTCACACACTGCACTCCAAGGGGGGTGGAGGACAGGCACTGACAGCCCACTCCAGGACTCACACTACCTGGAATGAGCCATCCGCCACCCGCCTCCAAGGGAAAGAAATTCACAAATCGCTGCACAGAGAATTTAAATGTGTGCATTAAACACCAAGTGAACACCTGACACAACTGGCTGAGCAAATTTGGCCTGATTGGCTATTCATGAGGCAATGCTCATGCAAATATGCATTTGCTTTCGCATGCCAACTAATGCAGGGTCCATTGAACCAATGCCGCAAAGCGGTTTGCCCTGCGGGAATTAGTTCATGCTATACAGCACTATCCAGGAGCGCCTCGGGGAGGCTTCCCAATGCCCCCATACAACCGGGGGACCGCGGGGTCCCAGGCGCTCTCACTGCCTGGGAACCACAGCAGCACCCCGGAGGGGGGAGGCTGGGTGGCGCAGGCGGCCCCCCCAAGCGTGGCCAGCGCCGGGGAGAGCCATCCGCACCTTTCACCTCCCAATATTTAAAAACAGGCACTTACCTTGACGTCCATTGCGTTCTGCTGCTGAGCATAGCTTGGGTGCAACACATTTGAAAAGGAAAGGAATAAAGCATGGGTCGCACCGAGCTTTGGAGCTCAGGGCTGGCTCACACACTGCACTCCAAGGGGGGTGGAGGACAGGCACTGACAGCCCACTCCAGGACTCACACTACCTGGAATGAGCCATCCGCCACCCGCCTCCAAGGGAAAGAAATTCACAAATCGCTGCACAGAGAATTTAAATGTGTGCATTAAACACCAAGTGAACACCTGACACAACTGGCTGAGCAAATTTGGCCTGATTGGCTATTCATGAGGCAATGCTCATGCAAATATGCATTTGCTTTCGCATGCCAACTAATGCAGGGTCCATTGAACCAATGCCGCAAAGCGGTTTGCCCTGCGGGAATTAGTTCATGCTATACAGCACTATCCAGGAGCGCCTCGGGGAGGCTTCCCAATGCCCCCATACAACCGGGGGACCGCGGGGTCCCAGGCGCTCTCACTGCCTGGGAACCACAGCAGCACCCCGGAGGGGGGAGGCTGGGTGGCGCAGGCGGCCCCCCCAAGCGTGGCCAGCGCCGGGGAGAGCCATCCGCACCTTTCACCTCCCAATATTTAAAAACAGGCACTTACCTTGACGTCCATTGCGTTCTGCTGCTGAGCATAGCTTGGGTGCAACACATTTGAAAAGGAAAGGAATAAAGCATGGGTCGCACCGAGCTTTGGAGCTCAGGGCTGGCTCACACACTGCACTCCAAGGGGGGTGGAGGACAGGCACTGACAGCCCACTCCAGGACTCACACTACCTGGAATGAGCCATCCGCCACCCGCCTCCAAGGGAAAGAAATTCACAAATCGCTGCACAGAGAATTTAAATGTGTGCATTAAACACCAAGTGAACACCTGACACAACTGGCTGAGCAAATTTGGCCTGATTGGCTATTCATGAGGCAATGCTCATGCAAATATGCATTTGCTTTCGCATGCCAACTAATGCAGGGTCCATTGAACCAATGCCGCAAAGCGGTTTGCCCTGCGGGAATTAGTTCATGCTATACAGCACTATCCAGGAGCGCCTCGGGGAGGCTTCCCAATGCCCCCATACAACCGGGGGACCGCGGGGTCCCAGGCGCTCTCACTGCCTGGGAACCACAGCAGCACCCCGGAGGGGGGAGGCTGGGTGGCGCAGGCGGCCCCCCCAAGCGTGGCCAGCGCCGGGGAGAGCCATCCGCACCTTTCACCTCCCAATATTTAAAAACAGGCACTTACCTTGACGTCCATTGCGTTCTGCTGCTGAGCATAGCTTGGGTGCAACACATTTGAAAAGGAAAGGAATAAAGCATGGGTCGCACCGAGCTTTGGAGCTCAGGGCTGGCTCACACACTGCACTCCAAGGGGGGTGGAGGACAGGCACTGACAGCCCACTCCAGGCGTAGAGCACGCATACATTTTCTTGTGATTGAGCATATTTGCATTCTGTCCTTTGGAGGCAGGTGGTGGATGGCTTGCTCTATAAGTGGGCTGTCTGTGCCTGTCCTCCCCCCCCTTCTGGAGTGATGTGTGTGAGCCAGCCCTGAGCCCCACAGCTCGGGGTGACCCATGCGTCACTCCTTTCCCATGCAGTGCCCCGAGTCGATGCGCAGCAGCAGAACGCAATGGACGTTCAGGTAAGTGCCTGTTTTTAAATTTTTGGGAGATGGGTGCGGATGGCCCCCCCCGGCGCCGGCCACGCTTGGGGGGGTCGTCTGCGCTACCCAGCCTCCACCTCCGGGGTGTTGCTGTGGTCCCTAGGCAGTGAGAGAGCCTGGGGCCCCACAGCCCCCCCCGGTTGTATGGGGGCAATGGGAAGCCTCCCCGAGGCGCTCCTGGATAGTGCTGTATAGCATGAACTAATTCCCGCAGGGCAACCGCTTCGCGGTATTGGTTTTTGACCCTGCAAAGTTTGGCATGCGAAAGCAGATGCATTTCTGCATGAGCATGTCTCATGATAAGCCATTTTAGCCAGATTTGCACAGCTAGACTTGAAAGGGTTAAGCTTGGCGTAGAGCACGCATACATTTTCTTGTGATTGAGCATATTTGCATTCTGTCCTTTGGAGGCAGGTGGTGGATGGCTTGCTCTATAAGTGGGCTGTCTGTGCCTGTCCTCCCCCCCCTTCTGGAGTGATGTGTGTGAGCCAGCCCTGAGCCCCACAGCTCGGGGTGACCCATGCGTCACTCCTTTCCCATGCAGTGCCCCGAGTCGATGCGCAGCAGCAGAACGCAATGGACGTTCAGGTAAGTGCCTGTTTTTAAATTTTTGGGAGATGGGTGCGGATGGCCCCCCCCGGCGCCGGCCACGCTTGGGGGGGTCGTCTGCGCTACCCAGCCTCCACCTCCGGGGTGTTGCTGTGGTCCCTAGGCAGTGAGAGAGCCTGGGGCCCCACAGCCCCCCCCGGTTGTATGGGGGCAATGGGAAGCCTCCCCGAGGCGCTCCTGGATAGTGCTGTATAGCATGAACTAATTCCCGCAGGGCAACCGCTTCGCGGTATTGGTTTTTGACCCTGCAAAGTTTGGCATGCGAAAGCAGATGCATTTCTGCATGAGCATGTCTCATGATAAGCCATTTTAGCCAGATTTGCACAGCTAGACTTGAAAGGGTTAAGCTTGGCGTAGAGCACGCATACATTTTCTTGTGATTGAGCATATTTGCATTCTGTCCTTTGGAGGCAGGTGGTGGATGGCTTGCTCTATAAGTGGGCTGTCTGTGCCTGTCCTCCCCCCCCTTCTGGAGTGATGTGTGTGAGCCAGCCCTGAGCCCCACAGCTCGGGGTGACCCATGCGTCACTCCTTTCCCATGCAGTGCCCCGAGTCGATGCGCAGCAGCAGAACGCAATGGACGTTCAGGTAAGTGCCTGTTTTTAAATTTTTGGGAGATGGGTGCGGATGGCCCCCCCCGGCGCCGGCCACGCTTGGGGGGGTCGTCTGCGCTACCCAGCCTCCACCTCCGGGGTGTTGCTGTGGTCCCTAGGCAGTGAGAGAGCCTGGGGCCCCACAGCCCCCCCCGGTTGTATGGGGGCAATGGGAAGCCTCCCCGAGGCGCTCCTGGATAGTGCTGTATAGCATGAACTAATTCCCGCAGGGCAACCGCTTCGCGGTATTGGTTTTTGACCCTGCAAAGTTTGGCATGCGAAAGCAGATGCATTTCTGCATGAGCATGTCTCATGATAAGCCATTTTAGCCAGATTTGCACAGCTAGACTTGAAAGGGTTAAGCTTGGCGTAGAGCACGCATACATTTTCTTGTGATTGAGCATACAAATAACTATGCTGTGTTCCTTTTTTTTCTTTCTCTACCTAAAACAGTTAAATATAAGGTATGTAAGTGGCTGACTCAGTCCTGATGCAGACAGAAAGTGACTACAGTGGAACCCTCCCTGATAAGAAATTCCAACTGTAAAACACTTTCCTAGCAGAAAATGGCTTCTGAGAGCAGGAAAGAGATAAATAGGGTCAATAGTACATATATTTTAGCTCATACTTCAGTAAATGTGTCATTGAGCAAAAACAATAAAATAGTTAAAACCTAAAAAGTAGATTTAAACATAAAATAAAACTGTGAAATATCTTAGAGACTCTGTAACAAAGAGTTACATTTTGAGCCGTATTTCTTCCTATACCTGTTCTAATGTGGTCCGTCTTACTGCAGCCTTTCCTAATTGTACTGTCTCTGTAATAAATCTTATCTCCTTTCCTCTGTCGGCTCTGTCGGGCTCAGGCTGGAATGTGTGGAATGTGCAGCACTGTTTGTCATTGGCAGAAGCTATACACACCCTCTCCAAGCTCTGCATGCGTCACACACTGAGCTGTTCTCACTCTGGTTAGAAGCCATGTTTTTTGTTTGTAAACACTGCATAAAATGGCAATTACAAGCCAGGATTGCAGCAGGGAGTGGCAGAAACAGCACAGAGGGGCCCAGGAGAACATAAGGAATAGAATGGTATGCTTTTTATTGTACGAATTTTAGAGTACAGATTCTCTTTAAAAAGCCATTTTTAGGAGAAGGAAGATAGATACAATCATTTATTTCAGTAGTTTATTTTCGCCTCAAGTGTCCTTTAAAACCACCTTTGATTGAAGTAGACGCTACACTGTCCGCTACTGCTGGCCGTTTGTGGTCTGGCTCAAGTGGAAACCCAGCCTTACACTTCTCTTACCATGATAACTATACTAATAACTCTGTAGAAAGTATCTTTCTTTCAGTCACCCTTTACTGTGATGTGTTAAGGGATGAAAATAAGCATATGGGACTTCCAAAGAGAAACTGTGACCAACAATTGAACTTCTCCCTTGAGAAATCTTTTCCTTTTCACAAATGGATCATCAGGGGGCTCTGTATGGCCTGACATCACACTGTGTTGCATTGTGGGAAATAACAGCTGTTTCCAACTGCCGAAAAAGCAAGCAGCATCTCCTTCCAGTGACATCACATGCCAGCAGTAAAAATGTCACCATGTGATAAATGTCAGAATGTAATCAGGGAGAGGAAATATTTTACAATGGGCAAACACAGACTAAATCATTTAGACATAATTATTGTAAAAAGTAAGCACTTTTGTTCATTACGTTATTTTCACTGGAGTTCCTCTTTAACTAAAGCAATTACTTAATTATTCCTCTTAGAACAAATCTCTGGTGTAGATTAAGATCCCCCTATTATCTGCATTATCTGTAGGTGAGGTCTCATCATTGTTCTCTGCATATACATTCCATTCCCTGTCTGTGACAAGTTAGCTGGAGGAACATTCATGAAAACACAATGGAGAACACAGAACAATAATCAGACCTGATGCATAGATTGCAGATAAGCGCATAAACCTTTCATGCAGAAATGGGCAGTATCAGGGAATTTTCAGGGAGAGACATGAAGGAGATTACAGAGTACAGAGGCAGCAGACCCCAGAGACATTATCAATCTTTACTGGGCATAATACTGTACATTACAATTGATCAAGGAACAATCTGCAGTTAATTTAGTCTATTTGTTTTTTATCCCTTATAAATGAGGGCATGATAAATCTTGGCGTTGGCTTTCAGGCTTCTGCCATTTTACGTTTAGACGAGGCTTTTCAGCATCAAGCGCGAATGTCATTATAAGTTTTTTTTTTTTTATTTGGCGTAAGAGGGAAAGAAAATAACAGCTTGTTCTATTGCTCAGTGCTAGAAATGTCATAACCTTTACTTACACAGTATATCAAAATGTTATAAAGCACATAGTGTGATACGTGATCTTTACCACAAGGACTCCCTGCTTGGCTGACGAATTGGAAAAATATTATTTGTAGAAAAGTTATCAGACCCCGGTAAGTAACGTTTATAGTAAAGTGATTATTGAATAATTGACTAGACAAGATAAAGTTATAGTAAACCATGTGCACCACAGACTAAACTGTAAAGCTGAACTACAGTAAAAAAAAAAAAAAAAATCCCTCTGCTACAACAGACTTACCACACCACGAAAACTTCCAAGAAGAAACTTCTGTTTACTGTATGTGCTTAAAAGGGTTAATAAACGTACTTTCACATTTTTCTGGAGGCTTATCAGTCACCATGCAAAAAGAGCCCTCCCTGAAGATCGTTATTTGATCAAAAAGTACAAGAGATAAGGCTAAATCAAAGCACAACAGAGAGCTTCGGTGTACACGCTTCACTGACTGTAAGCAGAAGAGTGCTAATTTTCCACTCTAAAGAGCTTATTGTATGACCTGGATATAACATACCCATGCAAAAGCAGCGATATTACTTTAGGGGAAAGACAGGTTGAATAACTATATGGTCTGTAAAGACTTGGGAATTGGGTTTATTGTATGTTATGCTAGACTCTTATTCCACCATATGAGGTATCTCGCATGATCTGTCGTCTTCTGCAATCCTGAGGACTCCAGCGCTGGTTAAATGACTGTAGGGTAGGGATGGGCAGAAACATCTTCTTTCTTAAGTTTGCAAAAGCCCAGGAAGGGGAAGCTGTGCAACAAATAAAAGCCACGACTCGAGTCTTATTCAATGACCCCAGTTTTCTCCTGGGAGGTACTTTTTCATCTTCTCTTTAAAGCAGGCTTGTCAGCCACAAAATCAAATTCTATTTATTCACTGCTCTGTGTCTGTTATGCTGTCTACAACCTGTCCCTGTATTGCAAGCATCCCAATCTAATCAGAAAAGTTTCTGCTGTAATAAATCTTATCTCAGTCAGCCTGGCTCTATTTGATACATTTCCAACTAGAAGGTGTGATGAATTGCGGAAAAGCCGCCGCGTGTTCTGACAGTAAGGTGGCTGATTCCGCGTCCAGTGCGGCGGTTTCCCCGCAGCAACATGTGTCTGGGCTGTCTGGAACTAGTAGTGCACACAGATGGAGAGCTACGCGTGCGCTGCAAGACAAGCTCTTTAAACCAATAGGAGGAAGATCAGCTGATCTGGGCGGTCAGGTGATTCCTGCTCAGTCAGTGATTGCTTGAACTGGGAACTGGGCGGCGCTGTGGGGCGCTTTTACTATATATATCTCCTGCTGTTCAGTTGCTGGTTGTCTGGCATTGCGAATACCCATGTGTTAGCACTCAGACCTTAGTCAGAACCTTCAGTGTGGTGGAACCAGGTGGACCTGGGAATCCACACTTAGCCAGTTACTGTATATCATCTGTGTTATTCTCTAGCATAGTTCCAGGGTGTTGAGATCACGGCTCTCACACCTCAGACTAGGAATACTGTATATCATCTGTGTTATTCTCTAGCATAGTTCCAGGGTGTTGAGATCACGGCCCTCACACCCCAGACTAGGAATACTGTATATGATCTGTGTTATTCTCTAGCATAGTTCCAGGGTGTTGAGATCACGGCCCTCACACCCCATACTAGGAATACTGTATATCATCTGTGTTATTCTCTAGCATAGTTCCAGGGTGTTGAGATCACGGCCCTCACACCCCATACTAGGAATACTGTATATCATCTGTGTTATTCTCTAGCATAGTTCCAGGGTGTTGAGATCACGGCCCTCACACCTCAGACTAGGAATACTGTATATCATCTGTGTTATTCTCTAGCATAGTTCCAGGGTGTTGAGATCACGGCCCTCACACCCCAGACTAGGAATACTGTATATCATCTGTGTTATTCTCTAGCATAGTTCCAGGGTGTTGTGATCACGGCCCTCACACCCCAGACTAGGAATACTGTATATCATCTGTGTTATTCTCTAGCATAGTTCCAGAGTGTTGAGATCACGGCCCTCACACCCCATACTAGGAATACTGTATATCATCTGTGTTATTCTCTAGCATAGTTCCAGGGTGTTGAGATCACGGCCCTCACACCCCAGACTAGGAATACTGTATATCATCTGTGTTATTCTCTAGCATAGTTCCAGGGTGTTGAGATCACGGCCCTCACACCTCAGACTAGGCCTTGTTCTGTTATCTGTTAAGACCTATAGCGTTCCTGACTATTCTTTTGATCTCTGATTTGGTACCTTGCATATCTGTTTCTCTGTTGCCGACCCGGCCTGCCTGGCTGTCACCCCCCCCCCCCCCCCCCCCCGCAGGGTGTCCAGCCTTTCCGCAGGGGTCCCCGGCTCTACAGAGGGGACACTGTTTCTTATCAGTCAGGGACTCCCTCTCCAGGTGTCCTTGACTGCAGTAGGGTCTTCTCTACTTATTGGACCACCTGCTACCCCGGTGGTCCAAAGGTTACTGTTGCACCAAAACACTTACACACTCAGGTGTCTAGAGGTTAGACATATGTGATTATTGGCGATTCTGCAGACCCCCAATAATCAGGTATATCTGTATTCTTGGGGATACTGCAGATCGCCAAGAATCAGATTATCTCTCTCGTTGCTGACACCAATCGTTACAGAAGGAAGCTTGTCATCTTCCCTCCCATATTCCTGCTCCTCACTGATAGGCTAAAGGCAGTTCTGTGAGCTGCTGAAATGTGATCATTTCTGTGCTCAGATGTGTTTACAAAGCAAGCTACAGATCACAGTGCAGTTTCTAGTAGAAAAAAACAGTAAGGCCTAGTTCACATTATAAATCGCCAGCGCAATCGCGAACACTGAGCACTTCTTTGGGTGCTTTTCTCAGAAATTTCAGGGAGATTTCCGATTTAGTAAAGCGATTTTCTAAGTGCTTTTATGTGGCGATTAGCAGTTTTGTTTTGTTTTTTCAATCAATGAGGAAGTGGACTCTTTTACCTGGAACTGAAGAATTACATTGCATTTTTTTAAAAGCTCTCACCAAGTCGCTTTTCAAGCGCTTTGCGATTTCCCTATACTTTGTATTGAAGCCCAGATGCTCAGGAAATGGTGCCGGAGCCGCATTTGCGATTGGAAAGAAAGCTCATTGCTCACGTCAGAATACTCGCGTTGAGAAACATTGCTCAAGCACTTTTAAAGGGCTTTTAAAAATCGCCAGCACTTTTAAAAAACGAAAGCGCTCATAGTGTGAACAAGCCCTAAGAGAGGAAATGACATCAGGATTGGCTTCAGTCAGAGGGAATTGAGATGGGAAATGCCGGAAACAGAATTCTCTTTATTTACTTTATAAAATTCACTGAAATCAGAATGTGGACAGTCCAATACATGTACTATGTAAGTATTTATCTACTTATATATGTGCTTTTTTTTCCTGGGATAGTATGACTGACCCACTGCTTTAAAGTGTACCTGAGATGGGTGGTTATAAAGAAAATATACATACCTGGGGCTTCCACCGGCCTGATCATTCCCTCGCCGTCCTCTTCTGCCTCTCCGTTCGTCCACAACTGGGCTTGGAAGACCCTCCAGCTAGGGCCAGTCGGCGCAGTCCAGGCAGGCGCACTCCCCTGTATCGCTCCCATTGCCACACACACACATATACACATACACACACTCACTCACTCACTCACTCACTCACTCACTCACTCACTCACTCACTCACTCTGCAAAGTGTATTCTTTCCATTTGTGAACTGCCTGAGACTGGCGCTTAATCAGTTGGCACAGTGGGAATCAACCATGAATACATCTGTCTACCTTTAGAAGGACGTGCAGTGCAGTCTGCATTAGCGTGGGAAGACGCTCCTCTGGGGATGAGCCTTTTGCTCCTTGGTATTCCTGCTCAAATTGAATTAGGTCAGCTTCTGCAATTTCAAATAAAGTGTACCAGATTGTTCCAGGGAAGCATGAATTTTTGCATTATAATTATTAATTTATGGAGCATCTTCGGTGATGCCGTATAATTTAAGCATAGGGAAGTGAATCTTGATTTTCCTTGTTTATTCACTGTAGTGATAAATACAGTATGTTCTACTAAACTTCAACCAAACTTTAAAACGGGATCCTGCTCTGCTGCATGTTGCAGTTCTGACGCTATGAGGCCTCTTTTAGAGCTGAACTGCTCAATATGTTCTACTAAACTTCAACCAAACTTTTAAACAAGATCCTGCTACATGCTGAAGTTCTGACGCAATGAGTGCAGCCAAACTTTAACTGCAGCGTCCAGCAGGATCCTGTTTTAAAGTTTGGTTGAAGTTTAGTACAACATAGTCAGCAGTTCATCTGTAGAAGAGGCTTCATAGCGTCAGAAAGTCAGCATGCAGCAGGATCCTGTTTTAAAGTTTGGTTGCTGTTTAGTAAAACATAATCAGCAGTTCAGCTCTAAAAGAGGCCTCATAGCGTCAGAACATGAGCGTGAAGCAGGATCCTGTTTTAAAGTTTGGTCAGCATGGGCGGTGGCGAGGAAAGTAGGCAGCATATTCAGTCAAATCTGAGTGCAGCCCCTGAGTGTTTTTTGCTGCCAGTAACAGCGCCACATGTCAAACTCTGCTATTTCACTGCATATAAGACACTCAGTGGCTCAGCATGCAGTTCAGCCTCCCGCTGGAAAGTCCGTCCCGAGGCCAAATGCATCCCGCCAAGTCTTTTCTGGTTTTCCCTGAAGCTCTCTATAGTTTTAATTCCAAGAGGCCTGCAGGCCATAGCTGTGGTGCCGCATGCAGGAGCCACCTTGTGTCACCGCTCTGCCTCCCCCTTGGCTTGCCTGTAGATTATCAGCCACCACTGTAGCAGTAGCAGCCACTGATTAGCAGCTGCCACTGTGCTAACTGCACATGGTATATGGGTTATTTTCTGTGGAAATGTTTTATTTGACAAAATGTCACAGGCATAGTGTACCTAATGGCAATCGGCAAAACTTTGTATAATTTCGTTAGTTCGGCTCCCTGGTACTCTCAAGAACGTCAATATGGCCCTTGGCCTAAAACGTTTGGGCAGAATATGGGCCTCCAGTGGAGTCCTAAAGGTGCACACTAATGATACAATTTGCTGAATGATCGATTACAAATGATTCTTCATATGAACGATCATAAATGATCATTTGGGACCACTAATGGACAAAAATCTCCTAACCAATCCGATCAGATTAATGGTTCAATCCCATCAATCTGATTGGATTGGTTAGGAGATTTTTGTCCATTAGTGGTCCCAAATGATTATTTACGATCCTGTTTTACAGAGGCGCTTGGATGAATTACAGACCTGTTTGCATATGCTCCATCCCTATTGCCTGAAGAAGCAGGGTCAATCCTGCAAAACGCATTGTATGACTTTTTGGAGTATATAAATAAACTGCTTTATTGATATTACACCAATATTATCTTGTGTCTGCTTGGAGGAGGTAAGTCCACCACTGCCTCCTCTATTTTTAAACTTTTTAGTTTACTTTTATTCTTTTGGTGCCTCTGTATACCTATAACATTGTACAAGTCCACCCTTGGTGGAGGGGTGTTTTTTTCCCCATTTTTCCTATCTACAGAGAGCAGTTTCTTAACCCTGAGTGGGGCCAGGTCTAATCTCCCCACCTGCATCAGTGGTTGCCTGGAGGTAACCCTGACTTGTAAGTATATTGTATTTACTGTATTTTTGGACTATAAGACTCACTTTTTCTCCCCCAAAAGTGGGGGACAAAAGTAACTGCGTCTTATAGTCCAAATGCAGGGAGTTCCTGACTTGTGAATGCCTGACAATAGGAACCTCCAACCTGCTGCAATGTCGGGGACCTCCTGTACTGTGCCCATGCAGAGGAGGACACAAAGGGGCAAAGTGGTGGACACAGGAGGACACATGGGGGACACAAGGAAGACAGAGGAGGACACAAGGGGTACAGGGAGGCATGAGATACAAAGGCGGCGTAATCCACAAGATGCCCCTTCACCATGAATGCACCAGGTTTAGTGTATAATTCCCCCCCCCCCCCTGGTTTTTGTCCTCTACACCTAGGTGCGTCTTATGGTCAGGAGCGTCTTATAGACCGAAAAGTACGGTACTCTATCATCTCTTCCTCTACTACCAGTACATACTACTCCATATTGGGCTCCCAGTCTTCCTCTTTCGTTTTATCTTAATGATCATTTATGATCGTTCATATCGTAATCGATCGTTCAGCAAATTGTATCATTAGTGGCCACCTTAAGTAGGGCTAGAACTATGAGCACACCTTTACCTCATCACTCAGTATTTCGCTTTAGGTTTGCCTGAAAAGAGAATCAGTAGTATTGCACAGTCATAATAAGTACCACATAGATCACATTATGCCTTTGCACGTTCCCTCAATAGCTAAGCAGATTGTAGTCCTGCCGCTGATGGTACTTTGTCTCCAAACGACCCTGGCTGTTTGTTCTGTCACACGCAATCTGCGCACTGCCTCAATGTTAAGCCTTTTTTTTTCGACATGTTGTTAATTGTGAATTTTTATACTGAAATAACATTAGGCATATGTTGCTGTAAAACTGCAGCCAACAGTGCAGCGCCGACACACCGGGAGGTTTAATATATTTGTGCTTGCAAATATTATTAATGTATAAATGTATTTCTAAAAGCCATATGGAGTGCCGTGGAGTTCAGTGGCAAATCTTCTTTTCTGAGCCTAGGAAACGTAATAGAAACCGATATCTACATGCCGTCTAGCGTTCGCAGATTTATAGCTCAGCTAAACTCAAAACTAAGTAATGCTAAGTTTAAGGAAACTTTAAGTGAAATTTAAAGTGGCTAGTTACTTACCTGGGGCTTCTTCCAGCCCCCTGTAGTCATTCTGGTCCCTCACAGTCATCCCACACTGCTACGTCCCCCTGTGTCGCCCAGCTTTCAGAGGGGGGGCAGCGGGGGAACTGAGCAGCGTAGAATGTCGTGGAGGGACCAGGAGGACTTCAGGGGACTGATTGAAGAAGTCTCAGGTAAGTAACTGGCCACTCTAAACAAAATCTGTAGCTAAAAAAAAAGTTCCCCTGGGGAGTACTCACCTCGGGTGGGGGAGGCTCCGGATCCTATCGAGGCTTCCCCCATCCTCCTGTGTTCAGTGGCGGCAATGATAAAGCTCACCGAACGACGGGGATGTGCGTTCCCGGCACCAGCGCAGGTGCAGTATCGACTCTCCGGCTCGGAGATAGGCGGAAATAGCCGATCTCTGTCAGTCCGCTCTACTGCACAGGCGCAAGTCTCCTGCGCCTGCGCAGTAGAGTGGACCCGACAGAGATCGGCTATTTCCAAGCGGAGAGCCGCATCAGCGCCCCCGCTGGAGCCAGGAAAGGTAAATATTGCACAGCCTGACAAATTGTCGACTGTGCGTTCCGTGGGCTGCAGCAAGACCACCATGGGACACAGGAGAATGGGGGAAGCCACAATAGGATCCAGAGGCTTCCTCCTACCGAGGTGAGTACCTCCCAGGGGAACTTTTTTTTGTTACAGAGTCTCTTTAAAGAAAATCTGTAATAACCCCCCTCTACACACACACACAAACACACAACATACTCACCTTGGGAGGGGGAAGCTTGTGGATCCTAATGAGGCTTCCCCCATCCTCTTCACCCTCCGAGATCCAGCGATGGCAACCCCCTGAACATCGGCGTGGTAAATATTTACCTACTTTGATCCTGCGCGGCTTTCTTATCAGGCTCAGGTGGAAATAGCCGAGCACGATCGGTTCTGCTTTACTGTGCAGATGACTCGCACCTGACCAGTAGAGCAGACCCAATTGGGCTTGGCTATTTCCACCTGAGTCTGACAAGAAAGCCGTTACTGCGCCTGCGCAGGATCGCAGTAAGTAATTATTGCAGACGTGCCTGCACCACAAGAAGTAACGTGGTAAACAGAGAAGCATAGCGGTGGACAGAATACCGAGTTTCCTGGGCAAAATGTGCTTGGAACTGCAGTACAGCTTTTGCTTTCTTCGCTCTGAATTCAGCTGCTTGGCAGATCAGTTAAATGTAACCAAGGCTGAATCCAGTGAGTTGAGAAGCAGCTGTCACACGACTGCGATCATCCGAGAGCCACACTGTCATCTCTGCTCTAGAAGGATAGAGAGCTGAATGCGTGGGCTGGTTGGGACATGCTGGGGGGGAGGTGGTCAACTCACACTACACTGGATCGATTCACACTAGATCCTATGTTACGCCGTTATCCACATCAGATGGCTGCAATGTGAGCCCATTGATAGAGTCTATTTTCAACAGATATGGATTTGTCCGTTGCGATATGGCAAAATACATTCCCATCCTGCACAGTCTATGGAAAGTGGTTGCCTTCATATGTGTCCTGGTTTGTCTTTATGTGAACTGTTTCTTAAGATTTCATTGTAGAGGAAGGGCTCCACCAGAAATATGTAGTGTAGCCCTGTCCTCATAAAGTCTGTGATGCGCCCTTTTCTAATCTGCTATTGTCAACAGTTGTGCCGGAGTACCGTACCTGCTTACTTGTGTCACCAGCTGACTGGTTTGAGGACCAGGTTTGTTGGCAGGAGGCTACACAATCATGGCACTTTTAGTTCAGGATTGTCCTGATTTGTGGGTCAGAAACATTGGGAGTTGTAAGTAGCTATGCCCCTGTACAGAAGAAGTATCAGACTCAAGAGGAGTAGATAAAAATTATATTACAAAATACTTGTTTTAACAAGAGGAACAGCACGGTGGCATAGTGTTTCGCACCCTGGGTTATATCTCAGACAGGGCACTATCTGCACAGTTTGTATGTTCTCCCCCTGTCTGCGTGGGTTTTCTTCAGAGCACTCTGATTTCCTCCTACGTCCCAGAAACATACAGATAAGTTAATTGGTTTCACTTTGAAGTAGAAGGAGAAGGAGACACTCTGTAGGAAATGAATTACAGTTCAATTTTTCTTCATGTCAGCACTCTACATGTTACGGGCTACGCCCTTCATCAGGTTACATTAGGCTATGCCCTTCACCTGATGAAGGGTGTAGTCCGTAACACGTAGTGTGCTGACTGTAATGATCGGTGTTAGTAAGCAGAGAGAATCTGATTATTAGTGATCTGCAGTATCACCAATAATGCAGATGGATTATTAGTGATCTGCAGTATCACCAATAATGCAGATTTCACCTGATTATTGATGATCTGCAGAATCACCAATAATGCAAATGCAACTAACCTCTGGATACTGTAGCAGAAAGAATAACAATCAACAATGTACAATATATAAGACTGTGGAAATATCCACCACACGGGGCAAGCCCTAAAGGAAATCCCGTTCAGAACGGGATTTTCTGATGGGCATGATCGCCGGTGGCTATCGGAAGGGTGGGAGGGAGAGAGCAGGGAGGGGGGAATCATGTAGCTAGCGATAGGCTAGCTACATGATACAAAAAAATTTGGGCGAAAAAAAACCTCCCACGGCCGCAGGAATCAGAACGCCAAGCAGGTTAAGATAAAAGCTTTTGTATAATGGTTACAGAGATCTGTCGGATGTGTAGAGCTGAGCTGAAAATGACCGCATATTTCAAAACAAAAGCGGAGCGTTCCTTTAACAGTTCAGCCACCTCCGGGACGCAGGTATTCATTTGTATTAGATGTACGAGTCCCTGGAAGCCGAGGTGATGAGCAGAGCACAGTGCCACGGATAGGATCGGCACATAACTCACTGGTGCCTCCCCTTCTCTGCCACGAGCTAATCTCTAGCTTCACATCTCCCCCATGTATTCCCCATCGCAATAACCAGGGCTGAATTAATTAACTGCTGTTAAATGTATTTCTTTAAGATCACTTAATTAATTCGGCTCAGGTTATAGCAATTAAAACAATCGATGGGGAAATAGCAGAACACAGAATTATTACTCAGCAGATAGAGGTCATGTTCAGCAGTTCTGCTAATAGGAGTTCCTAGCGGGAGATTTAGTCTGTTCAGCTAACAGTGAAATAAAGTTTGTTTTGTTTTTTTTCTATTAGTTAGGTCTGTTTTAGACTCACACCAGCGATGTTCACCTGTCAGTCTGGGGACCGCGTGGATCCCTTAAAAGCTGGCTGTGTAACTTTTCCCAGCTTAGGGTAGATAAATATTTAATGGCCGCCTCACTCTGAGATCTCCACAAGGACACAGACGAGAATAAGTCTGTCAGCAGGCTCACCTCCTAGCTAGGCATTAGTACCGGAATAGCTGGCATTACTGCTAGGGACTGTACCTTCTTACTGCCTACAGCAACATCTTTTCTCGCTATGGGCAAAATCCTGTTTGAGTAATGGAAAGTAGAGATGTCTTACGGGTTTTATCTGAAAAAAAATTGACATTTTACTCATTTTACACTAAAAACAGGCCTAAGCACTTTCGCCCATGTTTCACTTAAGATATCAGGATGTCAGACTACCCAGCAAGCTCAAGTGAACCAGAACTTCTAGGAGTGTGTAAGGGGCTACAAAAGGACCAAAAAGCCCTCTTTAGGGCCAGTGCACACCAAAAAGTGCTAGTGTAAAAGCAAACGCTCAGCGGTTTTTAAAGTGATTTTTAAGGCGATTCTAGGCATGTGCCTAGTGATTTTCTAATCATGCCTGGCAATTTTTAGAGCGTTTTGGTGTAGCATTTTTAAGCTTCTGTAACAAAAACGCTCAGAAGATCGCTCTGATCTAGCGCTTTTCAGAGCGATTTCCCACTTTCCTATACTTAACCTTGAGACTGAATCGCCTCAGAAATGCTGCAAGACCCCCGTTTGGGCCTATTTCCACTACATGCGGATTCTGAATGCAGAAAACTGACTCCAATGAATGCCTATGGGAAATCTTCATCAGAAAAATCGCGTTTAGTGGAAACAGGCCCATAGGCATTCATTGGAGTCCGTTTTTCTACATCCAGAATCTGCGTGTAGTGGAAACAGGCCCTTAGCGTTTGGGAAAAAAGCACATCGCTCTGATGTGCTTCATCCCATTCAAATACATTAGCCAATCGCTTTGAAGCGCAAGAGTTTTAAAAAGTGCCCAGAAGCACTCCTGGGGCCATATGCAATTCACATTTTCCCCTTAGTTATCTCCAAGGAGATAATTTTTCATCTTCAATTTAAATGAACTTTTTAGCGCTTTGCAATGGAAAAAGTACTCAAAAGTAGGTGGAAGAGTACTGTCAAAATTATTTTGAGTAATTGTTTGCTGTGGTGTAAAAGGCATTTTACACCACCACCTAGGAGAAAATGTAGGTGAAAAAGTGAATTGCATTTGCCCCCTGGTGTGCACCAGCCCTCACTCTACCTCCAACCGGAATGATCTGAAATACCTTCTGTTTTAAGATGGCAAACTTTTGTTTTGCTGAACATTTTAGTAAGAGGGCGTTTTGGTCCATTGTAGCCCCTCACACACTCCTAGGAGTTCTGGTTCACCATGAGCTTGCTGGGTAATCTGTAACACTGGGTGTTTCAAGTCCTACTACATAGAGCCACATTAATCCATACCGTGCACTAAGGAGAATCAACCAATCCAAAACAAATGTACTGTATGCATGTAGGATTATTGTGGCTCTGTACAATTAACCTCCTTGGCGGTAATCCCTAACTAGGGTCAGGGCAGAAAAAACGCAGCTCAGAGCCGTAATCCCGACCTGTGCTCGGGGTAGCCGCCGTATATGCGCAGTGGGCGTTTCAACATACCTCCCAGGGGATCCCGACGTTGGCTACCATTATTCTTCAAGACGATACCCAGCAATCTCACTTTAGGGTTGCAGCGCCACCCGGAGGATGGAGGGAAAACTGCAGCGCTGGAGCCAGGGAGGTGAGTGATTGCTGGAACTGCTGCAGATCTCCCTGGCGGCATGATTTTTTTTCTAGATTTTAGGGTCTGAAAGGGTGCAAAAAAATTGCACCACTTTTAGCCCCTAAAATCCGGAAGGAATCATACCGCCAAGGGGGTTAACAAGCTGACACGTCATGGCATTCCAGCGGTTCTGGAGGTGTGGTTAGCTTACAGGGACAACAAAGGATGATTTGCATATTCAGCAGTGGTGCATCGTGGGAGACATCATATGCTCACTCCAACCAGAATAATCGCAAATACCTTCTGTTTTAAGAAGGATAACAGGGTGAGTTCTGCATTTTCTCCCCAGAAATGTTTTCTAGCCAGGTGGCATGAGAAAGCAACCAGGTGGGGGAATTGGATATCTATGGGCAATAGATTACTGGCAGAGTCATTCAAACTGATTAAAATCAATGTGTTTATAGAGATGGGCGAACATCAAAATTTCACTTTCCGAAAATGTGAGAACCGACCGTTTGCAGCGAGCTCCATAGACTTTAATGGGCAGGCCAACTTCTACAACCTTCAGGGCATCTCTGCAGCCACAATTTATTTACGGCCGCTACAATTTTGTTTTGCCTTCCTAAAAGATAACTTTATTTTCATTCTTAAAGCAGGATCGTCAGGCACAAAATCAAATTCCAGTTACCCACTGCTCTGTGTTTATTATATAGTCTGCATTCCAATATAATCATACATTTTTCTGCTGTAATGAATCTTATCTCTATTATCTCATACCTATTTGGTGCATTGCCAGGAGAGGGAAGCTTGTTATCTTCCCTCCCACATCCCTGCTCCTCACTGATTGGCTGAGGGCAGTTCAGTGTGACACAGAGGGAAATGCACCTCACCCCTCTGCAGAAGCTGATGAAGTACGATCTATGCTGTACTTACATGTGTTTGCAAAGCATTGGCTTCAGTCAGAGGTAGTAAAAATGGAAAATGGCTGGAGCAGTTTCTGCTTTATTTACTATATAAGATTCACTGAAATCAAAATGTGGACAGTACAATACATATGTTATGTAAGTAGAACAAGCATTGATCTACTTATATATAGTATGTGTTGTTGTTTTTTCCTGGAATAGTATAGTTGTCCCTGCTGCTTTAACACTGCCTTTATGATTGAGACCCTTACTCAATGAATTATATTGTGTTTCACTTCTCCAATTGGCCTACTTATTTTTATTCTTTATAACCACTAACCATAATATATAATTCTCCTTATTCTTAGGATATTCCATACTTCAGGCCATCATGGAGAAGGCTGGCCAGAATGGGTGGCAAGTGAGTGCAATATGCGTAGAAAACTTCAATGATGCCAGTTACAGACGTCTTCTAGAAGATCTAGATCGGCGACAAGAAAATAAGTTTGTCATAGACTGTGAAGTAGAAAGACTTCAGAATATCCTCGAACAGGTAATTACCATTTTATCGACCTTAGTAATACATTTATTTTAAATGCACGATTATGAAATTCTACCAATAAAAAGTCTTTTGTACATTTCATCTTCCTGAGCAATGTAAGAGCTACAATACTTTCTACCCCGCAGTAAGAACTTGGCAGGATGCTTTGTTAGAACTGGTACTGTAACTAGTGTAGTTGTTCGAATTCGGCATTAAGGTATTTACTTTGTTCTGGAAAACATCTTAGTCTTCAGTAGTCTTGTTGGTCGAGCATTACGGTTTTCGGGAACGAAACACATGCATTCAGCACCACTTCAGCATCGAACAGCTGGACAGCACCGAACAGCTGGAGTGCGTTTCATTTAGCTCCAATACTTCTATCTTGGAAAGTGCATGAATACTTTACCCGACGGTGAACACCACAGCTTTATCTCCGCACTCTTCCTCGTGTACATGTACCCTATGTGGTTGCTGGCAGAACTTGGGCACGCATTTGACGTCACACATGCGCCCACGTTACGCCAGCAACCACGTGGGGCGTGTCTACTGTATGTAAGGAAGACGATGGAGCCAGCGTTGGACACCGACAAGTAAAGTATTCATGCATGGGCACCAAGGGGACACATTTTAAAATAGGGGGGAAATCGGTGAGGCGGTGCCACAAGGCTGATTCCGGATTGATTTCAGCATGAAATTGATCGGTAATCAGCCTGTGGTGTATGAGCACCTGACAGATCTCTCGCTAATCTGATTTGATTAGAGAGAGATTTGTCTTTTGGTCGAATCTGCCCATCATCGCTAGATGCATGGCCGCCACCTTAAAGAGAGACTGAAGCGAATTAATTTTGCCCTTTTTACCTTATAATTCGCTTCAGTACTCTCAGAAAAGTAAACTGCTGCATCCCCGCCGCTAAACGAGCACTTTAGACCCCCCAAATCCCTGGGGGGGTAATCTGGCTGGCATTTCCTGAAAGAGGCAGAGCTTTCAGCTTCAGCTCTGCCTCTCCTGATGTCAATTGCGGCGAATCGCCGCCTCTCCCCGCCCCTCTCACTCTTCCTTCATAGAGAGGGGCGGGGAGAGGTGGAGATCTGCTCGTCGATTGACGTCAGGAGAGGCAGAGCTGCGCGTGAAAGCTCTGCCTCTCAGCACAGCAAAATCCACAATCAAGTTGGTCATGGATGTTTGCCCGGCGATTTGGGGGGTCTTAACCCCTCGTCTAATGAAGCGAATAATAAGGTAAAAAGGGTCAAATGTATTTGCTTCAGTGTCTCTTTAAGTGTACCACATTAAGATCAATATAAGAGCTTCCGTGGTAGAACACAAGTTAAGTAACAAAGATTATATGGTATCGTCACTAACTGCCTTTCAGAGAGGCTCACAATCTAGACCCTGCCATAGTCATATGTCCGTTGTAGTCTAGGGCTATTTAGAGTGAAGTCAATCAACTTATCTGTTTTTGGAACATTGTGGGAGGAAGCCTGAGTGAGCGTAAGAAACCCACCCACACATGTGGAGAACATACTAACTCCTCACACAAAGTTCTTCGAGCCGAGGATCCAGCACTGCAAGGCGTGAGTGCTATCCACTATGCCACTGTGCAAGTATAGATTTGTACATAATCTGCTCTGTACCTAAAGTGGCCTATCTTGTTATTTATTTTTTAATAATACCAGCTGCCTGGCTGTCCTGCTGATTCTCTGTACTCTAATACTTTTAGCCACAGACCTTGAACAAGCATGCAGTTCAGATGTTTTTGACTAAAGTCTGATTGGCTTAGCCACATGCTTGTTTCAGGTGTGTGACAATACTGCAGCCAAAGAGATCAGCAGGAATCCCAGGGAACTAATATTGTTTGAAAACCAATATAGCCTACTCAGTTCAGGGGTTCTTCAATCCGTTAACAGCTTCAAACTACATTTTTGTTTGAAAGCTGCTGCTGCATTCTATACCTCTGTCGGCATATCTCGTTTGGATGTCCAGTGCAGCCAGATGAGCGGGTGGCAGGGAGCAGTTATAGTTACCCGTTCCGGACAGTTTAATCTCTTCCTCCACCGGTGGCTTTGAATGTCCAACATGTCTTCTGGGTCCCGATCACATCCGATCACGTTAGAACTGGATCCAGGAGGCCTTGTCAGCATTCCCCGGTGGTGGAAGACGGGTGATGGAAGAGTCTTTTCTATCTCTTCCACCACCCAGAAGACATGTCGGGGTTACATTGCCACCGCAGCGGAGGAAGAAGAAGCTGATCCAGCCAACTGGACAGGTAACTATAAAAGCTCCCTACCGCCCGCTCTTCATACCCTGCTGAACCTGCCAGGTTGGGGAAGGAAAACTTCCCCAGTGGCAGGAAGAATTCAGCCCTGCAGCCAAGTAAAGTTTTACTTTATTTGGTTGCTAATGGTTGAATAGCTTCTGCCAATAAATGATGATATGATGATGATTATATGACCTCTCTCTTATGGGTGTGGTTTTCATTAAAAATCATTCTTATTTTTATTATTGTTATACTGTGCAATGAAATAGTGACAAGCCGTATTATTTGTTGTGAAATCAGCATCTTTTGATGATTTCGGGATTCTGTACTCTCTGTCCCTGCAATGTCCCAGCTTGCTCATTTGTATTTTAAGTGTCTGGGACAGATATGAGGCAGAGAGGGGTCAGGACAACTTGGGTCAATAATCTAGGATGAAACAAACAGGAACTCATCCACTAGCAAAACATTATACAATGGGCCACCTGAATACTGAACTCTGCTGCTAATTTCTTGCAGTATTAATAAGTCAATACATCAGTTTGATGGGTTTGTCCTTGTCCTTGTCCTGTTATGACAGCAGTACAGCATACTCCTCGCTCTAGCGGCTGACGTCACTTCCGGAAGTGACGTCAGCCGCCAGAGCGAGGAGTATGCGGTGGAACGCAAGGAAGAAGATATGTATCTTGCCGCCGCTGCCCGCTGCCCAAACTGTAACTAGCTGGAGGGGAGCGCAGAGGGGAGAGCCCCGAGGTGAGGGAGAGGGGGGGAACTTCCCCTCTCCCCGCCAACTGTGGCCAAGGCTTTCCCCTCATGCTGCCACCCCTCCAGCCCCTACAAAACGGCCCCGAGCGGGCCCCAGGGAGGGTGGGGGCCCGCAATGAAATTCTGCAGGGGGGCCCGGTGGGGCCTAGTTACGCCCCTGTAAAAGAGTAACTCCAGTGAATATATTGTAATAAAAAAGTGCTTCATTTTTACAATAATTCTGTATAAATGATTTAGTCAGTGTTTGACCATTGTAAAATCTTTCCTCTCCCTGATTTACATTCTGACATTTATCACATGGTGATATTTTTACTGCTGGCAGGTGATGTCGGTGGAAGGAGATGCTGCTTGCTTTTTTTTGGCAGTTGGAAACAGCTGTAAACAGCTATTTCCCACAAGGCAATGCGGTTTACAGACAGGAAACTGTCAGGACCATGGTCCTGACATCGCACTGTGGGAGGGGTTTCCCCACAATATAAGCCATACAGAACCCCCTGATGATATGTTTGTGAAAAGGATAAGATTTCTCATGAGAAAGGGGGTATCAGCTACTGAATGGGATGAAGCACAATTCTTGGTTACGCTTTCTCCTTAACCCCTTCAGGACCACAGTGTTAAACCCCCCTAAAGACCAGGCCATTTTATGTAAAATAGGCCACTGCAGCTTTAAGGCCTCGCTGCAGGGCCGCACAACTCAGCACACAAGTAATCCCCCCCCCCATTTTCTCCCCACCAACAGAGCTTCCTGTTGGTGGGGTCTGATCGCTCCCCAAGTGTTAAATAAATATTTGGGGTTTTTTTACAATAAATTTTACTGTTTATTTAATTTTTTTCTTTCACGGTGATTGGCTGTTATAGGCTTCAGCCTATGAGAGCCGATCGCTCTCCTGTGTCCCAGGGGACAGCCGTGTCAAACGGTTGTCCTCTGTACAGCGCTGCTGTATATCGCAGCACTGTACATGCTAATTAGATGGCGGTTTTGGCGTCTAACAGTCTCCGAGCGGTGATCACCGCTGGGAGACTACCAAGTGGAGATGCGCACGATCTGCAAAAGCGAGCCCCAGGACATTACGCCGATCGGCGTTAGGCAGTCCTGGGGCTGCCGCCGGGGCCACACCTATCAGTGTGACGCGGTCGGCAATAGGTTAACTGTCCCTCAAAGGGGCTCACAATCCAATCCCTACCATAGTCATATGTCTATGTATGTATCGTGTAGTACATGTATTATAGTCTAGGGCCAATTTAGGGGGAAGCTAGTTAACTTATCTGTATGTAGTCCACATCCAAGGATGTATTCCATTATTGCAGGTCATCTGGGTGCGCGGCCGGAGGTTGGTTGCACTAGATGGTGGCACGGCTATAGCTTCAATGCTATAGTCCGTGCCCCACGTAAGAGTAATTCGGTGTTCTGGTGACCCCGAATTACTTCTCCCTCCGAGTTGCTTCGACTCAGCAGGGGAATAGAATGTAACGCCACCTGGTAATTCAGCGGTTGCAGGTTGAGCCATCAATCGGCTCACCCTGTGCCCAACTGACCAGGCGGCATACTAATACGGTCGTGTTTTTTTCAGATCCTTGCTATATTTCAATGTGCCACTCTTTGAAATGAATTACTTTTAAAAGTATAGAGGGAGTGTGATTACACTTTATTTAATATGCTATTGGGCATAGACTGAATGTGAGAATTGTTTTTAAACCAAACCAGTAAGTTCCCAGGGTGAAAAAAATGAGATACATCGTCCTCGAGCCCACCACTGCAGGGCTAGACCCTTTTTTAGTTTACAGACATGCTTGTCACCGGCTGCAGGCAGCGAGAACATATCTGACAAGAACTTGTCTGATATGTTCAGTGGGTCCCTGTATGGCAATGGTGGAATCCAGGAGGAGATGGGAAGCCTCTAGACTATTCAGAGGCTTTCCTCTACTTAGTAAAGTATAGACTAACCAGCAAGCTCATGGTGAACCAGAACTCATTGGAGTGTGTGAGGGGCTGCAATGGTCCCCTTACACACTCCAATGAGTTCTGGTTCACCATGAGCTTTCTGATTAGTCTGTACCTCTCGGTGTTACAGGCCCTACTCCATAGAGCCAAATTAATCCATGCCATGCACTGATGAGGATCAAACAATCCAAAACAGTCTGTATGTATGTTGGATTATTATGGCTCTGTACAAATTAACAAGCTGACACATCATTGCATTCCAGCGGTTCTGGAGGTGTGTTTAGCTTCTAAGGGCAACAATGGTTAATTTGCATATATTCAGCAGTGATGCACTGGGAGACATCTCAAGCTCACTCCATCCTGAATTATCGCTAATTCTTTCTGTTTTAAGAAAGCAAACTTTTGTTTTCCTTAGTAAAGTATCTAACTTTTTGGGGAGGATAGTACAAGCTTGCTTTAAATACACTATGGTAGAGCTTAAAGGAAACCAGAGATGAACAATATTCAAAGTTTTATACATACCTGGGGCTTCCTCCTGCCCTCCAGGATTGCTCCCATGCTGCCGTCCTCAGTCTTCTCCAGCTCCGGTACCGCGACTGCAGTACTATTCTCCACCGGTTTGGGATTTGGGAGCCAGTGCCAGATCCAGAGCTGGTGAGGAGGACAAAGGAAGCCTTCTTAGGATTCAGAGGCTTCCTCCTCCTAGGGTAAGTACCTCCTAGGGGCTCTTTTTTCCCTTAATAAGCTGCTTTAGTAAAGCAATTTAACATTTACTGTACTCATCTTATGTGTTTCATGTTATACTCTTAAATACAGGTTCAACTTAATAGGCCCATCTTCCTAATGAAGTAATGCCCAGCATCTTGTATTTTCTAATGCCATCAGAACTTCTACTCGTATATTTGTATTGTGTATTTCACAGCGTGTTACGCGTGGCAGAGGCTCCTGATGAGGGTTTTATGAAGGTTTTTATGATGTTCCATGCCCCTCGCTGGTGTAGCCCATTTGCGGAGCCCTCCCGATATTAAGCAATATTTGGGAATTTAGCAGACGATACATCACGGAGACGTAAGGGAAGGCTAGGCAGATATGACATTTTTATGGGTTGTAAACACTCCACTTTCATTGTGAGGCTTCATCTCCCAGTATATAGCTACATAAAGGCAGCTTGTTAGCGGTTTGTGGGCCTCCCAGGACATGGCTGTAATTGCCACATTTTATATTTATTTCATTCCCTGCATTTGCCAGCGAAGACATCTGACATATTAGCGAGATTCTTTCTAGTGCTGCTAAATTGATGGATGGACCCAGAATAAAAATATTAAAGGGCGTCCTTCTTGCAGCTGGAGTGTTTCATTCTGTTTATTGCTACGGGTAACAGATCGTCTTCGTTTTTTATTTTTATGCTGTATTTGTTAAGATGGCCATACAACAGACGACTAGGCGGCCGATCGACCATCCAATTTGTTTAATTGAATTGGGTGAAAATCGTTGCCGCCAAGTGCATGCCCGACCGGCCAGTCGACCAATATCGGGACAGAATCGCGCATCCTGCAAGATGTGGGTCCAAAGTTGCGTTGCGGTACGGCGGTGATTTCCAAAACGAGCAACGAGATGACGAAACTTTCGCATTCTACTGTATAAATGCATATGGGGGGCACATTTATACAGTGGAATGCGAAAGTTTGGGCAACCTTGTTAATCGTCATGACTTTCCTGTATAAATTGTTGCTTGTTACAATGAAAAATGTCAGTTAAATATATCATATAGGATACACACACAGTAATATTTGAGAAGTGAAATGAAGTTTATTGGATTTACAGAAAGTGTGCAATAATTGTTTAACTCAAATTAGACAGGTGCATAAATTTGGGCACCACAAAAAAGAAATAAAATCAATAGTTAGTAGATTAGTAGATTCTCCTTTTGCAGAAATTACAGCCTCTAAATGCTTCCTCTAGGTTCCAATGAAAGTCTGGATTCTGGTTGAATGTATTTTGGACCATTTCTCATTACAAAACATTTCTAGTTCATTCAGGTTTATTGGCTTCCGACTCCGAGCGTAGACAGCTCTCTTTAACTCACACCAGAGATTTTCAATTATATTCAGGTCTGGGGACTGAGATGGCCATTCCCGAACGTTGTACTTGTTCCTCTGCATGAATGCCTCAGAGGATTTTGAGCAGTGTTTAGGGTCGTTGTCTTGTTGAAAGATCCAGCCCCAGCGCAGCTTCTGCTTTGTCACTGATTCCTGGACATCGGTCTCCAGAATCTGCTGATACTGAGTAGAATCCATGCATCCCTCAACTTTAGCAAGATTCCCAGTCCCTGCACTGGCGACACAGCACCACAGCATGATGGAACCACCACCATATTTTACTGTAGGTAGCAAGTGTTTTTCTTGGAATGCTGTGTTGTTTTTCCTCCATGCATAATGCCCCTTGTTATGCCCAAATAACTCAATTTTAGTTTCATCACTACACAGCACCTTATTCCAAAATGAAACTGGCTTGTCCAAATGTTCTTTAGCATATCTCTGTTTGTGCAGTGGGCCGAGAAAAGGCTTCCTCTGCATCACTCTCGCATACAGCATCTCCTTGTGTAACGTGCGCCAAATGGTTGAACGATGCACAGTGACTCCATCTGCAGCAAGAAGATGTTGTGGGTCTTTGGTGCTGGTCTGTGGGTTGACTCTGACTGTTCTCACCATTCATCACTTCTGTTTAGCCGAGATTTTTCTTGATCTGCCACTTCAAGCCTTAACTTGAACTGAGCCTGTGGTCTTCCATTTCCTCAATATGTTCCTAACTGTGGAACCAGCTGAAATCTCTGAGACAGCTTTCTGTATCCTTCCCTTAAAACATGATGGTGAACAATCTTTGTCTTCAGGTCTTTTGAGAGTTATTTTGAGACCCCCATGTTGCTACTCTTCAGAAAAAATTTAAAGTGGAGGGAAATTCACAACTGACCCCCTTAAATACTATTTCTTATGATTCACCTCTGTATGTAGGTCAGGGGTCACTGAGCTTACCAAGCCAATTTGAGTTCCAATAATTAGTTCTAAAATGACAGCAGTGCCCAAATTTATGCATCTGCCTAATTGTATTTAAACTGTTATTGCACACTTTCTGTAAATCCAATAAACTTAATTTCACTTATCAAATATCACTGTGTGTGTCTCCAATATGATATATTTAACTGACATTTTTTATTGCAACAACCAACAATTTATACAGGAAAATCATGACGATTAACAAGGTTGCCCAAACTTTTGCATCCCACTGTATTTACCTACTTTTGGACGGCTTCTTCTCTTCCTCCACCAGCAGGTCTTCTGGGTCCCAGTCACATCCGATCATATGATATGACGTGATCGGGATCCAGGAGATGGTATCAGTGTTACAGCGCCACCTGTACATAGCAGTACATCGCTGCTGTGGTGAAGGTAGAAGAGGCCAATCCAGTTGTCCAGACAGGTATGTATAGGAGTTCCCTGTCCCCGACCCTGCTGCCTCACATCCTGCCGAGCCTGCCAGGCTGGGTATGGCACACTTTCCCAGCGGCAAGAAAAATTTGGCCGTGCATCAAAGGGGTTAAAGGTTCTAAGTTCCGTTCCGCTTTAATGGACACCTTATTGGACGGACTGTGGTAGGGATTTGGCTATAATCTCCTCTGAAAGGCAGTATGGTTGCTGTAAAGCACTACAGCACATGAATACATAATAATAATAGTGTTTAGCACACAAGCACTTCAGTATTTTCTAAACACCAGCTCTAGCTGCTCATCTTATTGCATCTAGCTAGAAAAAAAGAGGCAATGTGAAAGTCCACAGATTTTCTTTGTTTACACTTAGAGCCTCAGTTGTTCATCCTGGTCAGTGTGCATTATGTGTTCATAGGCTGAATGGCAAAATTCCATAAACCACTTGTCTCCTTTTCCACCCTGGTGGGGGGCGGCTGAGTCACTGATAAACGCTGCTGATGTCTACAGTGACTGCTCCTGTCAGTGCACAACACAGCGCCCCTGTGTCATTCCCTCCATACACTGAGTGAGGAGTCATCTACCAATGAATTTGGACAATTTTAGTTATGTATTTAGGGGTTGAGTCACAAAGCTTACTTCATTTTCATTTAAAGGGGCACTACAGCGAAAAACTGTAAAATATAAAATATGTGCAAACCTATACAAATAAGAAGTACAATTTTTTCCAGAGTAAAATGAACCATAAATTACTTTTCTCCTATGTTGCTGTCACTTACAGTAGGTAGTAGAAATCTGACAGAAGTGACAGGTTTTGGACTAGTGCATCTCTTTATAGGGGATTCTCAGCAAGGCTTTTATTCTTGATAAAGTTATTCCCTAAAAAGGATTTAAACAATGATGCTGGCCAGCTTTCCTGCTTGCTACACAGTTTTTTTGGCAGTTGGACAGAGCAACTGCCATTCACTAAGTGCTTTTGAAAATAAATATATCCCTGAGAATCCCCTATAAAGAGATGGACTAGTCCAAAACCTGTCACTTCTGTCAAAACTCTACTACCTACTGTAAGTGACAGCAACATAGGAGAAAAGTAATTTATGGCTCATTTTACTCTGGAAAAATGTACTGCTTATTTGTATATGTTTGCACGTATTTTAAATTTTACAGTTTTTCGCTGTTGTGCCTTTTTAAGGGAAACCTGAGGCAAAAAAAGTATTCATACACACCTGGGGCTTCCTCCAGCCCATTTCAGACCATTCCCTCCTTTGACCCTCCTCCAAAACAGCCTCAATCCTCCTCTGTCGGTCCAGATATATCTTTTGGTTGCCGTGAATTGTGCAGGCGGAGAACAGCAATGGGGAGGGGGGTGCGCACAGCCAGGACGTGCATATGTAGTATGCCCCAAATGGACACAAATGGCAGATTTACGAGGACAGACAGAGGAGGATCAAGGTGGCCTGAGAGGATGGCAAGGAGCGAATAGGCTGTCGGGGGCTGGAGGAAGCCCCAGGTATTTGTGAATATTTTTTTTTTGTTTCAGGTACACTTTAACTGTAAGGAGAGATAATGCATGGGATAAACAAGTAAGGAGAGGTAAATCATGAGTTAAGTTAGATAAGGGTCTTGATTCACAGAAAGGTGCTAACTGTTAGCACTGCTATACACGCGTTTTAGCGTGTTTTCGCGTGAAAACCCAAGTGGACCTAAACTCAGAACTTCCTCTTTACTCTAAAATATATGCAGCAGCATAATAACTTTTAAAAAAAGATTTATTTATTACAACTTATAGAACTCCTACTATAAACCTGCAGTGTTTACTTTTTGGACATTCCTGGGAGCACAGAAAGGGTTAACCTTCAGTGTTTACATATTAGCACAGAACAATGGCACAGCTGACAGCCTGGTTTTACACTTGCTAATATCAGCTAATTACACAGGCTGATCTCTCAAAGCACATAAGAATGAATTTTTAGCAATTAGTATATGTGGTCTCCTTGTCTGCTGTGCAAGAATTTAGATCCGCATTAAGTCATTTAAGGAAAGATACATTGTGAGTTAATAAGCATGGTGAGATAATTCAACAGAAAAGCTTTGTGAATCACCCCTATAGACATTACTGGAGCCTCAGGTGTAGCTTTCAGTTTAGATGGTGTGAATGCTTCTGGGGCCCGTTGCCCACATATGGATGTATTTATTAGACAAGACAAATAACATTTATATTGCTATATATTCACGATAAAACACAAGATATACAAAAAAGCTGCGCTCAGCACATATATAACCAGCTTGAAGCAAGCAATGTTACGGAAAAAAAAAACGTGCTGTCAAACCTCAAGCGCCGGTATATGCGGGCATTCCAAAAGCAATTCAAAAAGTGTGAAATCTAACACATATAATCAAAGTCCATAAACTTGTTTCATATGGAGCGCTCCTGCGTAATGTAATGTAAAAGTCAGTTCTTCATGAAATCAGTAAGCGCTTCTTTATAGATAACACTGCGATGAACTTCTATATAAATAGATGCATAAGACCATCAGGAGATTCCCCCATCAGGTGTGAACTCACCAGATCAGAAGACCACCAAGGCCAAGTCACGCTTCTGGGGTATAGGCCACCCCACAGCCTCTCTGGCAAGCCTCTCTCTACACGCACAGATCTCCCAAATGGATGGTGCTGTCAGTATGACAAACAAATGCTCCTCATCGCGTAAAAGTCCATAAAATACTTTATTGCACGTTTTCCAGTTAAAATTCAAAAATGTCCATAGGACACAGCAAGGGTCACTTACACATAAGCTCTATATGAGCCAGTGGGGAATGCGCAGGGCATAACCATATAATGTTGTATTCAATGGCTTCCTATTGCTATCAAACCCACTGTTCGGTATAGTGAACCCACCAATTGTAAAACTAGGAAGTTTAAAACAGCAGCAGCGTGTGAACTCCAGCCGCGTCCGACCAGTAGCACACGCGTCACGTCACGCCGTAGCTCCGCCCAACGTTTTGTTGCTACGGCAACTCATCAGGGGCACGGAGCTACGGCCATCAGCGTCCTAAATAGTAAACGGAAGGGATTCCTGCGCATGCGCTGGGCACTCGGTCACCTCAACCAATGAGCACCAGCCCTGCAGCGCCTGCGTACATCACTACATTGGCTCACTTAGTGAGCACCGTCTGCGCAGCGCTAGTGGCCGCTTAACTGCGGCTATCTAAAAGCCAACCCTGCGCCTATGTCTTATGACAGCTCATAGAATGAGCAGTTATACTGCAGCGCGAGAAACCGCTATTGCGGCTATAAAGTGAGCCAACATTATATAGGTACCCTCTGCATACCCCATACATTGCAGTTTCCGCAGTATCCACCTTCACAAATTATATAATAAAGTAATCAATTTAAACAGTAAAAAGATACCATCATTACACAGTAACATCCCCATATTCTTACATAATTACATACTCATTTCAAAGCAGAGATACGTTAATACAAAAAATCAAAACATCAGTCAATACCTCATAACATAGGATACCTGATTAACTATTATTGATGAAACAATTTAAATCAATATCCACATTGTGGCCCCCAGGGGCCAAGGTGTTAAGCTTATGTATCCACTGTGTTTCTTTCTGGGAGATAGTTCTCTCCTTATTGCAACCTCTCCACCCTGGCACAAGCTTTTCTAATCTACACATCTTAAGCGATTTAATATTACATCCATGTTGTTCCCCCACATGTTTGGACAAATTATGTTGTTTGAAACCTCTTCCCGAGTTGTAAATATGTTCACCCCATCTCTTATAAATAGCTCTAGTAGTGCGGCCCACATACTGGAGGCCGCACTCACACCAGACCAGGTACACTGCACAAACAGTTCGACATGTAATGAACCCCTTAATTTTGAAAGATCTTCCAGATACCAACGACCTAACCTCCTTAGTTCTTACTGTTATTCACGATGTTGCGCTTCTTGGTATTTAATCAAGCACCCACTGCAAGCCCCCCTTCATAAAATCACTCACTGGATGTCGGGGTCTCAACAGACCACTATGCACATTCGGGGTGTATGGCCCCTGTCGCCCTTCGGGCAACCGCCTCCTTCCAGGCGGACAGAGAAGGTTGAAGTGTCGGGGTCGCCTCTTCAGCGTCCAGTTAAGTCCGCAGATGATGCATGCAAGAAAAAAATGGAAAAAACAGGAAGGCCCACTTCCAATAGTGTAATACCGTTTATTTCCATAAAAAAAGTTAAAAGCAGCTTTTCTTTTTAAAAGGTGACAGCAGGTGAGAGTGTGTACAGACTGGTTGAGGAGGAGCTATATCCCGTGTGGCCGTTCCCTCTCCCCGTCTGACTCACCGCTGTTAAAAGTACAAAAAAACCGCCAGGTACGCTATGCCGGTACCAGCCAGCGTGCTGCGTCTGACGTCACTCTGTGGCTTTTCCCTACGCGTTTCGTTGCCTAGCAACTCATCAGGGGCTACACCGAGTGACGTGTGCACCTCTATTTAAGTTCTCTATGTCGCGCTGGAGCCGCCAGCCGGGAGTTAGCTCCTTCCTTACATATACATCAAGCAAGCATTACAAATTGGTCATAGTAAATAAAAAAGTGATGCGATCATATATACTCCCCCTAACAAACATCTGAGGGGCCAGATTCTTATGTTTTATTCATCAATCCATAATCACAATCTTTATTAGACAGTCTCACTACCCATAATGACAGCATCAAAATCTTCCTAAAGCAATAGTCCCCACATGATCAACTGCTATGTATATGATGCTCAACCCCATCATTTTACACAGGGAAAGACACAGACCCCCCACCCTTTCTCTATCAAGCTCACCATATGCAATAAACTAACTCCATTACCAAAGCATATTAGATAGTTTCCTATCAGCAGCCATTTTCCAGTGGCCTGAGGCCAGGCATGCCATGCATGTTACAAAGGAGCCCAGCATCCCTCTCCTTGCTTAAGTCGGGTCCCCCAGGCCCACCCCAACCCTGCCAGACAACATGTTGTATTACGAATTGTTCAGGAGGCATTTTATATCTATTTATATGTTTAACCCTAGGGGTTCAAGTGTATCCATTTCATAAATGTGTTTATTCTCTAGTTTAGAGAGTTCTCTAATCTTATTGCACACTCTCCATGATGGTTTTAATTTTTCCATACCTACCATCTGCATCTTATGTAATTTACATGACACTATGATTCGTGTGTCTTTTCTCTATCTTGTGATAGTGTTCTCCCAGTCCTGCTTTTAGCTCTCTACTAGTTCGTCCTACGTATTGTTTGCCACACATACAGGTCAAACAATATACCACATTTATATTGTGCTTTTCTCCTGGTGGACTCAAAGCGCCAGAGCTGCAGCCGTTAGGACACGCTCAGTGGGTAGTAGCAGTGTTAGGGAGTCTAGCCCAAGGACTCCTTACTGAACAGGTGCTGGCTTACTAAAAGGAACATGAGGTGAGGGGGATATGGAGCCTGTCATATTTATTTCATTGGTTTGGCACTCCTACCATCAGTCACAAAGATAGATCATCGAAGAGAGAACATCATTCTGAGTTCACCTCGAATGCCACACTTCACCACGACTCAGCCCTGAACCTGTGGACAGGGTCAGGGTATGTTCACTAATTTGCACTTCTCAGCATGTTTTTATGTTCCTCCTTACAGCATCAAAAGGAGGAAGTATGGATTCATGTGAAATAGGCCATGAAGTGTAAGGTGAACTGAACTCCCCCTGACCCTGTCCACAGGATCAGTGCTGAATGATGGTAAAGTGTGGTGTTTGGCAATTAATGTTGGTGTTCCAAATTCACCAAACACCACACTTTACCAAACACCTGAGGCCCCTCGTGTTTGCACAATCTGACTGGAGGCCTTTATAATGGTGGACACAGACATGTTGTCATTTACAACTTGGGCAGCCGTGTTTCAGCACATGGTGCATGGGCTCAACTACAATCCATGGGGCAAAACTTTGTTGGGATCCCTCTAGTGTTTACACGCCTTCCCTTGCCTCTCCTTGGTGCTCTTCATGGCCTGGGGTTCATCTCACGAGGTTCATAAAACAAATGTGGCCATCATGATCTCCACACCCATAACAAGTGTAGCCACAAAACCACCTGATCTGAAGTATAGTCCCCTGTATAGGAGGAAGGGAAGGTTAGTAGTTGTGGCCCTCTGCAATTGCAGGATATGCTTCCCCCCCAGTTATGCCCCTGGCGGGGTGAAGCCGAAAAATGGGTCACCCTGCAGCTCCTGAAAGTCCGAGGTGGCTTTAATTCTATTCCTCCTCCAAGTTGCCCCTCGCCGAATTACCTCGTATTTTTCTACTTTAAAGAGAAACTCTAACCTACAATTGAACTTTATCCCAATCAGTAGCTGATACCCCCTTTTACATGAGACATATAATGCTTTTCACAATCAGACCATCAGGGGGCGCTGTATGACTGATTTTGTGCTGAAATCCCTCCCACAAGAAGCTCTGGGACCGCAGTACTCTGGGCAAACTGCCACAATGTAACAATGTTCACAGACAGAAAAAAGCTGTTTACAGCTGTCTCTAACAGCCAAAACAGCTAGGAGCAGCTACATAACCTGCCCACAGTAAAAATGTCACCATGTAATAAATGTCAGAATGTAAATCGGGGAGAGGAAATATTTTACAATGAGCAAACACTGACTAAATCATTTATACATAATTATTGTAAAAAATGAAGCACTTTTTTTACTACATTATTTTCACTGGAGTTCCTCTTTAAACTTCGGCAAACGTTGGCGCCCAATTTACTCACTGAGACCCACTATATCCGTAATTCATACTACGGCCCATGGCGGCACCCAAATCATTGTCGCAGCTCAGGTGAAATGAGCCGTCTCACACGGACAGTAATAACAAACTACCTTGTCCTATGCAAGACCTAGTTTAAAAAACGATTTTGTCTTGGGTGAGTAGTGGCTGGACAGTGTAATGGTTAAGGGCTCTGCCTCTAACATAGGCAACCATGGTTCTCGGCTCTGCCTGTTCAGTAAGCCAGCACCTATTCAGTAGGAAACCTTGGGCAAGTCTCCCTAACACTGCTACTGCCTATAGAGCGCGTCCTAGTGGCTGCAGCTCTGGCGCTTTGAGTCCGCCAGGAGAAAAGCGCAATATAAATGTTCTGTTCTATGTTTGGGTTTGGTATTTAAATAGCAAAAACAAAACAAAAAATCAATTGTCCAATCTGTATTGTGAAATGCTTGTTCTTAAATGAAAGCCTTATTTTTGCTCCAGACTCCGGTGTAATTGATGCTTACTGAAGAACAATGACATACAGGAAGAAGGCTAAGCATTCACATTTTACCATTTACACAGGCCATTAGTCCATTATGAAATGAAAGCGTCTGTTCTAGTGGAAGCATTGTAGCGGCTTTTTATAAACGCTTACACATTTAAAGTGTACTAATGAAAGCTGTGCTCCTGGAGAATGCTACAAAAAACAATCACCGTTTAATCTTGTAATGTTCCCAATGAGGAGTGATTAAAGTGTGTCTCAGGTGGCTTCAAATACCAGAAACTGGCATTCTAGGAAGCCTCACCACCCTCTCTGTACTGCCTACTGTGTGAGATACGACTCTATAGAGCCCCTGCAGATCTCCCAATTCTCATTTGTATCCAGCAGGGATCTGGCTGCAGCCCATGGTCATGCTGCTAGTGTTGTTTAAAGAGGAACTTTAACTCATGATTGAACTTCATTCCAATCAGTAGCTGAGACCCCCTTTCCCACAAGAAATCTTTACCTTTTCTCAGATACATCATCAGGGGGTCTGTGTGGCCGATATTGTGGTGAAACCACTCCCTTTTGTAAGACTATTACTATATGTACCTATATTTATCTCATCCTGGCACGTCAGATCAGGTACCTTTTTAAAGCTGTTTAAAACCCTGACATAATATTCAATAAAAACATGTTTTCCTACTTTTTATATGCCATACGGTTATCCTATTTGCATTTGTGCATAAGTATTATTATTCATTTAGATAGTATAGGATCCCAAAAGTACAGTTGTTTGCTTTTTGAGCTGACTTTGCATTTTATTCATAACTGGTTTTATTCATTATGTAGTGAAGCCAGACATGCTTTGACTCTCTGTTTGTGTGGAGCTGCTTCTCCACAGTCAGAGAATGTGTCACATTCCTCACTAGATACATTTAAGTAAACACAAGATAACATAATCTACAACTTGGATGTTTTCACATTTCACTGCACTGAACTTTCAAGCTCTGTGTGTAACCGTTCGAATGCTGGTCTAGTAAAAAAAAATTGCTGGTTGCATTTAACCACTTGAGGACCACAGTCTTTCTACCCCTTAAAGAAAGTCTGAAGCGAGAATAAAACTCGCTTCAGCTCTTATATTCAGCAGGGGCATGTGTGCCCCTGCTAAAACACCGCTATCCCGCGGCTGAACGGGGGTCCCTTACCTCCCAAATCCCCTCCGTGCTGTGCGGGGATCTCTTCCTGGTGAGGCAGTGCTAATGGGCGCAGCCCTGCCCTCACACGCGTCTGTCAGCGCGTATCTTCCGCCTCTCCCCCGCCCCTCTCAGTCTTCCTTCGCTGAGAGGGGCGGGGGAGAGGCGGCGATGCGCCGCTGATAGACGTGCTGTGAGGCAAGGCTGCAGCCGTTAGCCCTGCCTCAACAGCAGCAAAATCTACGACCAAGCTGGTCGTAGATTTTACAAGGGGGGATTTGGGGGTCAGGGACCCCCGTTCAGCCGCAGGATAACGGCGTTTTAGCTGGGGCACACATGCCCCTACTATATATAAGCTCTGAAGCGAGATTTAATCTCGCTTCAGAGTCTCTTTAAGGACCAGAGCCTTTTTTTCCATTCAGACCACTGCAGCTTTCACGGTTTATTGCTCGGTTATACAACCTACTATCTAAATGAATTTTCCCTCCTTTTCTTGTCACTAATACAGCTTTCTTTTGGTGCTATTTGATTGCTGCTGCGAGTTTTACTTTTTCTTATATTCATCATAAAAGACATGAATTTTGTCAAAAAAAGATTTTTTTTTTTTTAGTTTCTGTGCTAAAATTTGTCAAATAAAGTAAAATTTCTGTATACATTTTTGTCCAAATTTATTGTGCAACATGTGTTTGATTAAAAAAAAACCCATTCGGTGTATATTTATTGGTTTGGGTAAAAGTTAGAGCGTTTACAAACTATGGTGCAAAAAGTGAATTTTCCCTTTTTGAAGCATCTCCGGCTTCTCTGACCACCTGTCATGTTTCATGAGGTGCTAAAATTCCAGGATAGTATAAATACCCTTCAAATGACCCCATTTTGGAAAGAAGACTTCCCAAAGTATTCACTGAGAGGCATGGTGAGTTCATAGAAGATTTTATTTTTTTGTCACAAGTTAGCGGAAAATGACACTTTGTGACAAAAAAAAAAAGTTTCCATTTCTGCTAACTTGTGACAAAAAAAAAATGAAATCTGCCACGGACTCACCATGCCCCTCTCTGAATACCTTGAAGTGTCTACTTTCCAAAATGGGGTCATTTGTGGGGTGTGTTTACTGTCCTGGCATTTTGGGGGTGCTAAATTGTAAGCACCCCTGTAAAGCCTAAAGGTGCTCATTGGACTTTGGGCCCCTTAGCGTAGTTAGGCTGCAAAAAAGTGCCGTACTCAGGAGAAGTAGTATAATGTGTTTTGGGGTGTATTTTTACACATACCCATGCTGGGTGGGAGAAATCTCTCTGTAAATGACAATGTTTTGATTTTTTTTACACACAATTGTTCATTTACAGAGAGATTTCTCCCACCCAGCATGGGTATGTGTAAAAATACACCGCAAAACACATTATACTACTTCTCCTGAGTACAGCGATACCACATGTGTGGCACTTTTTTTGCACCCTAACTGCGCTAAGGGGCCCAAAGTCCAATGAGTACCTTTAGGATTTCACAGGTCGTTTTGAGACATTTGGTTTCAAGAAACCAAATGTCTCAAAACGACCTGTGAAATCCTAAAGGTACTCATTGGACTTTGGGCCCCTTAGCGCAGTTAGGGTGCAAAAAAAGTGCCACACATGTGGTATCGCTGTACTCAGGAGAAGTAGTATAATGTGTTTTGCGGTGTATTTTAGGGCCCCTAAAATTTTAGGGCCCCTAAAATGCCAGGGCACTTTAGGAACCCCACAAGTGTCCCCATTTTAGAACGACAACACCACAAGGTATTCTGTTAGGAGTATGGTGAGTTCATAGAAGATTTATTTTTTTGTCACAAGTTAGCGGAAATTGACACTTTGTGAAAAAAACCAATAAAAATCAATTTCCGCTAACTTGTGACAAAAAATAAAATCTTCTATGAACTCACCATACCCCTAACGGAATACCTTGGGGTGTCTTCTTTCTAAAATGGGGTCACTTGTGGGGTTCCTATACTGCCCTGGCATTTTAGGGGCCCAAAACCGTGAGGAGTAGTCTGGAAACCAAATGCCTCAAAATGACTGTTCAGGGGTATAAGCATCTGCAAATTTTGATGACAGGTGGTCTATGAGGGGGCGAATTTTGTGGAACCGGTCATAAGCAGGGTGGCCTCTTAGATGACAGGTTGTATTGGGCCTGATCTGATGGATAGGAGTGCTAGGGGGGTGACAGGAGGTGATTGATGGGTGTCTCAGGGGGTGATTAGAGGGGATAATAGATGCAATTAATGCACTGTGGAGGTGATCGGAAGGGGGTTTGAGGGGGATCTGAGGGTTTGGCCGAGTGATCATGAGCCAACACGGGGCAAATTAGGGCCTGATCTGATGAGTAGGTGTGTTAGGGGGTGACAGGAGGTGATTGATGGGTGTCTCAAGGTGTGATTAGAGGGGGGAATAGATGCAAGCAATGCACTGGCAAGGTGATCACGGCTGGGGTCTGAGGGCGTTCTGAGGGTGTGGGCGGGTGATTGGGTGCCCTAGGGGCAGATAGGGGTCTGATCTGATGGGTAGCAGTGACAGGTGGTGACGGGGTGATTGATGGGTGATTGATGGGTAATTAGTGGGTGTTTAGGGGAGAGAACAGATGTAAACAATGCACTTGGGAGGTGATCTGACGGCGGGTTTGCGGGCGATCTGATGGTGTGGGTGGGTGATCAGATTGCCCGCAAGAGGCAGGTTAGGGGCTGATTGATGGGTGGCAGTGACGGGGTGACGGGGGGTGATTGATGGGTGATTGACAGGTGATTGACAGGTGATCAGTGGGTTATTACAGGGAAGAACAGATGTAAATAATGCACTGGCAAATTGATAAGGGGGGATCTGAGGGCAATATGAGCGTGTGAGCGGTTGATTGGGTGCCCGCAAGGGGCAGATTAGGGTCTAATCTGATGGGTAACAGTGGCAGGTGGTGATAAGGGGTGATTGATGGGTAATTAATGGGTGTTTAGAGGAGAGAATAGATGTAAACAATGCACTTGAGAGGTGATCTGACGGCAGGTTGATGGTGTGGGTGGGTGATCAGATTGCCCGCAAGGGGCAGGTTAGGGGCTGATTGATGGGTGGCAGTGACAGGGGGTGATTGACAGGTGATTGACAGGTGATCAGTGGGTTATTACAGGGGGGATGGATGCATACAGTACACAGGAGGGGGGGGGGTCTGGGGAGAATCTGAGGGGTGGGGGGTGATCAGGAGCCCCCAGGGGGCAGTTAGGACCTAAAATAAAAAAAATAGTGTTGACAGTGACAGGGAGTGATTGATTGGTGATTAGGGGAGTGATTGGGTGCAAACAGTGGTCTGGAGGGGTGGTCAGGGGGGGGGGGGGGGTCTGAGGGGTGCTGTGGGCGATCAGAGGGAAGGGAGGGCAGGATCAGTGTGTTTGGTGCAAACTAGGGTGGCTGCAGCCTGCCCTGGTGGTCCCTCGGACACTGGGACCACCAGGGCAGGATGCAGCCTGTATAATACACTTTGTATACATTACAAAGTGTATTATACACTTTGTAGTGGCGATCGTGGGGTTAACAACCCGCCGGCGCTTGCGAACGGCCGGCGGGTTGTCGTCACGGGTGGGCGGAGCCAGTTACCGGGGGAAGCGTGCGTCACCAGTGACGCGATCGCTCCCCCGGCATGCCGAAAGGATGCAATGCCCATGGGCGTATTGCGGTCCTTTCGGCGTCCACTTTGCCGCCGCCCATCGGCTGTGGGCGGTCGGCAAGTGGTTAATATGCTGTAAATAATGTTTTAGAGCAAAGATGAAATGCTGGGTTATATTCCGCTTTAAGTAAGCTGTTTGGAGATGGGGGTGCTAAAAGGGTGAGACAAAGCCTTCTTTGAGTTAACCACATTAGGACAGACATTACTGCATTCATAAGAGTTCCTGTGCACTCAATGGATTTTAGATTATTAATTCATTAGGGCAGGACTCTCTTCTCTATTGTTTCTTTTTAATAACTGTATGTTTTGCCTGAGAGCAGTCTTTATGGGTGTCTGTCACATTTATGTGGATTGCTACCTCTTAATCATGCATTGTGTGCCTATCTTATTTTGTACAGACCATGAAAGATCATAATGCGCCTATGATGATGGTGATGATGTTTGTGCATTATAAATCATTAGTAATTATAATGAAGATTATTAAAGGGACTCCGAGCAGTGCAGAAACTATGGAAAGATGCATATCATTTTAAAGCTCTCTTTCTCCTCTTTCCAATGATATATAAACTGCCGCCCTACGCCTTTTAGTTTTCGCTATTTTCGCGATTGAAATTGCCACGGCCGCGATTTCAATCGCGAAAATAGAGAAAACTAAAAGGTGTAGGGCGACGATTTAGGTGTCGCCAGAAAGAGGAGAAAGAGAGCTTTAAAATGATATCCATCTTTCCATAGTTTATGCACTGCTCGGAGTCCCTTTAAAGCATTCGAACATTTGAATTCGTTTGCTAAAATGTTTTTTTCTTCATTTGACTAAAGTTGATCAGTGTGTCATCCAGGTGGGAAATCCTTAGGCAAACAGTGAACAGCTTGTGCACACTATCCCTCTACATATAAGGACGTTGAACATGGGGACTTTTGAAGGACTGTAACCACTTCAGGACCACAGTGCTAAACCCCCCTAAAGACCAGGCTATATCTTTGAAAATACACCACTGCAGCTTTAAGGCCAAGCTGCAGGGCCGCACAACACAGCACACTAGTAATTTCCCCCCTCCCCCTTTTCTCCCCACCAACAGAGTTCTCTGTTGGTGGGGTCTGATGGCCCCCGCTGTGTTTATTTTATTTTTTTTATCAATATTTGTTTGTTTGTTTTGTTTTTGTTTTTTAAAAATGACAATTTTTAAATATTTATTCCCTGCTCCCTCCCCCGCCAGCCAATCAGCGTGATCAGCTGTCATAGGCTTCAGCCTATGACAGCCGATCACTCCCCAGCATATGGAGGGGACAGCCGTGTCACACAGCTGTCCCCAGTACAGCGCTGCTGCCGATCGCAGCGCTGTACATGTTAATTAGACAGCAGTTTCGGCGTCTAACTGTCTCCTGAGCGGCGATTGCCGCTCGGAGACTGAAGGTGGGGCGGAGCTCCGCCCGCCCAAGCAGGAGGTGAGCACGCAACCTACGCGCGATCTCCTGCAAACTGCAGCCCCAGGACTTGACGCCAGTTGGCGTTAGGCGGTCCTGGGTCTGCCGCCACGCCCATGGGCGTGGAGCGGTCTTAAGGTAGTTAAGAGACTCTGTAACATAAAACAACCTCTGAGAGATACTTACCTCGGTAGGGGGAAGCCTCAGAGTCCCAGTGAGGCTTCCCTGACCTCGGGAGCTTAGAGGAATCCAGCGTTGGCTCCCCTGAATCCTCCCCCAACAAGCTTGGCAAGGATTGATATTGTTTACCTCTCCGCGATCCTGCGCAGGCACACTAGTGGCCCTTCTCTACAAGTCCTTTGGGTCCCTCGCCACAGCTCTGGTCCTCCCCGGTGTCCCGCTGGCCGCCTGGCAGGCGGGACAACGGTCAAGATTGGAGCTGCAGCGAGGGGCACAAAGGACTTCTAGAGACTGGAAGAAGTCCCAGGTAAGTAACGAGAGAGCTATTGCTTCGCCTCGGGAGTCCTTTAAGGCAGTGTTCCCCAACCCTGTCCACCAACAGTGCATGTTTTGTGGAAACCCACAGAGGTAGTTAATCAGCTCTGCTGAGGCACTAATTACCTCACCTGTGTATGTTTGTGGTTTTCTGCAAAGCATGTACTGTTGGTGGGCCTTGAGGATAGGGTTGGGGAACTGTGCTTTAAGGGGCCAGAGACTACTGGTAAGGAAGTGGTTAAAAAAACGGAACATGTCAACACTACACAGGGGCGTTTCTAGGGTCCTTGGAGATCAGTGGCACCTGTGGGCACCAGGTGGGGAGGTACTTGGCAAAAAATGGGTGTGGCCATGCGGTGAGTGGGTGTGGCCATGGGTGGGGCCAAATGTACATGAACTTAGCAGCGGTGTAAGCTACGGATAACGGGCCTGCCCATCGAAATATTGGACGGAGCCCCCTGTCCTTTATTTCGATCATTTACAATCAGTATAGGCATAGATCAAAGATGTATACGCACATACAATTTTGATTGGTCAATCACTGACCCCCAATTTCCCACCCCCGTGCAGTAAGTGGGCCAACAGACAATGAATTTTATGAACAGAGCTAAAATTGACTAATCAAAATTGTATGTGTGTACCAGGCTTTACAGCTAATACTGTACATACTGAAAGTAGCAGGGATCAGCATACAATACAGCTGGTTTACAATCAATAAAGGCACAGAGTAACACCTTACACTGTACACACTGGAGGTAAATCAGCACACAGTGCAAGCACTAGAGAACAGCGTATACTGTACATACTGTAGGCAGCAGAATTCAGCACACTGCAGCTAGCGTGCCAAAAATATGACGATCACGTTGTGCGGCGTGCTTATCGCGCCGCACCAAAAAATGGGTGGGCCATGGACCAGAATATAGGTGTGGTAACGGGTGGAGACAAATTTACATGAACCTAGCAATGGTGGGACATCAGATTAGGACAGTGGTGGCGAACCTTTTGGAGGCCGAGTGCCCAAACTGCAACCCAAAAGTCACTTACCGGTATCTATCACAAAGTGGCAACAGCAATTTAAACTAAATACTGTACAAACGTTTTAACTCATACATGAACATTATGGAAAATCCAAGTTGAAAATAAACTGTGAAGATAAACAATTTCATCCATCCTACTCCTGAAAAATGTATTCAATTTTTTAGAACCTCCCAGTTTTATTTTCTGTTTTAAAACGCTAAAAAAGTAGGTTTAATGCTATTGTCTCATATGATAAGGATTCAGCTTTTCCCATAGTCTCGCAGTTAGCAATCATGTGACCCCCAACAAGACATATTCAGCAATCATGAGGCCCCCAACAAATCAGGAGGCCCCCAACAAGACAAATTCAGCAATCATGAGGCCCCCAACAAGACAAATTCAGCAATCATGAGGCCCCCAACAAATCATGAGGCCCCCAACAAGACACATTCAGCAGTCATGAGGCACATAAATAGACAGCATTTCACATAACTAGGCAGAATGCCCCCTTAATATGGTAGCCCCCCCAAGTTAGGTAGTGAGTGACAGGGACCCCCAGGTTAGCTAGTCAGTGACAGGCGCCTCCAGTTAGGTAGTGAGTGACAGGGACCCCGATAGTGAGTGACAGGGAGCACCTTTAGGTAGTGAGTGAGTGCCAGGGAGCCCCTTTAGGCAGTGAGTGAGTGACAGGAAGCCCCTTTAGGCAGTGAGTGAGTGACAGGGAGCCCCTTTAGGGAGTGAGTGAGTGACAGGGAGCCCCTTTAGGGAGTGAGTGAGTGACAGGGAGGCCCTTTAGGGAGTGAGTGAGTGACAGGGAGGCCCTTTAGAGAGTGAGTGAGTGCCAGGGAGCCCCTTTAGGAAGTGAGTGAGTGCCAGGGAGCCCCTTTAGTGAGTGAGTGCGTGCCAGGGAGCCCCTTTAGGGAGTGAGTGCGTGCCAGGGAGCCCCTTTAGGGAGTGAGTGCGTGCCAGGGAGCCCCTTTAGGGAGTGAGTGCATGCCAGGGAGCCCCTTTAGGGAGTGAGTGACAGGGAGCCCCTTTAGGGAGTGAGTGAGTGACAGGGAGCCCCTTTAGGGAGTGAGTGACAGGGAGCCCCTTTAGGGAGTGAGTGACAGGGAGCCCCTTTAGGGAGTGAGTGAGTGACAGGGAGCCCCTTTAGGGAGTGAGTGCGTGCCAGGGAGCCCCTTTAGGGAGTGGGTGCGTGCCAGGGAGCCCCTTTAGGGAGTGGGTGCGTGCCAGGGAGCCCCTTTAGGGAGTGAGTGAGTGACAGGGAGCCCCTTTAGGGAGTGAGTGCGTGCCAGGGAGCCCCTTTAGGGAGTGGGTGCGTGCCAGGGAGCCCCTTTAGGGAGTGGGTGTGTGCCAGGGAGCCCCTTTAGGGAGTGAGTGCCAGGGAGCCCCTTTAGGGAGTGAGTGAGTGACAGGGAGCCCCTTTAGGGAGTGAGTGAGTGACAGGGAGCCCCTTTAGGGAGTGAGTGCGTGCCAGGGAGCCCCTTTAGGGAGTGGGTGCATGCCAGGGAGCCCCTTTAGGGAGTGAGTGAGTGACAGGGAGCCCCTTTAGGGAGTGAGTGAGTGCCAGGGAGCCCCTTTAGGGAGTGAGTGCGTGCCAGGGAGCCCCTTTAGGGAGTGAGTGAGTGAGTGAGTGCCAGGGAGCCCCTTTAGGGAGTGAGTGAGTGCCAGGGGAGCCCCTTTAGGGAGTGAGTGAGTGCCAGGGGAGCCCCTTTAGGGAGTGAGTGAGTGACAGGGAGCCCCTTTAGGGAGTGAGTGAGTGCCAGGGGAGCCCCTTTAGGGAGTGAGTGAGTGACAGGGAGCCCCTTTAGGGAGTGAGTGAGTGACAGGTAGCCCCTTTAGGGAGTGAGTGAGTGACAGGGAGCCCCTTTAGGCAGTGAGTGAGTGACAGGGAGCCCCTTTAGGGAGTGAGTGAGTGACAGGGAGCCCCTTTAGGCAGTGAGTGAGTGACAGGGAGCCCCTTTAGGGAGTGAGTGCGTGCCAGGGAGCCCCTTTAGGGAGTGAGTGCGTGCCAGGGAGCCCCTTTAGGGAGTGAGTGAGTGCCAGGGAGCCCCTTTAGGGAGTGAGTGAGTGCCAGGGGAGCCCCTTTAGGGAGTGAGTGAGTGCCAGGGGAGCCCCTTTAGGGAGTGAGTGACAGGGAGCCCCTTTAGGGAGTGAGTGAGTGACAGGTAGCCCCTTTAGGGAGTGAGTGAGTGACAGGGAGCCCCTTTAGGCAGTGAGTGAGTGACAGGGAGCCCCTTTAGGGAGTGAGTGAGTGACAGGGAGCCCCTTTAGGCAGTGAGTGAGTGACAGGGAGCCCCTTTAGGGAGTGAGTGCGTGCCAGGGAGCCCCTTTAGGGAGTGAGTGCGTGCCAGGGAGCCCCTTTAGTGAGTGAGTGAGTGACAGGGAGGCCCCCCCCTCTAGCCGCCGCCGCTCCCCCCCTACCTCTCAGCAGACCTCAGGATCAGCGGCGACCCGACCAGATGTACGAGCGGGCGCTGGACGCACCCGCTCGATATGCGGAAGTGATGTCACTTCCGCATATCAGTGCGGGCGCTGGGTCCTAGCGCCCGCACGATTGGTCGCCGGCTCGCCGCCTGATCCTGAGGTCTGAGACTGTCAGTGACGCGGCGGCTGAAGGGAGCCGCTGAGTCTTGACAGAGGGGGCGGCCGGGCGGAGATCCGTGGCACCCCAGGAAAGATTGGGGGCACGTGCCCCCCTAAAACAGGGCTAGTGACGCCCCTGGGAAGAATTGATCATACATGAACTGACAAATCATTAAAATAGAAAATACTGGCACAGACAAGCATTGTACAATCAGAAGGGATTTTGAGCTGCCCCCTCTAAAGTGGACCTTGTTTTCTTGAGGGCCCTGGGGTCACTTTTACCGGAAAAAACAGTAGTGAGTGTAAAAGGCTAAACCAGTCTGCAGTTGTCCGCTACTATGTTAAATTGGGTAGAGACAATTTTCAGATACGCTTTAGCAACCTGCGTGCCTTTCCTAGGGATTTTGGTAAACACAAAATAAATGAGAAACAAAATGCCCTCGGTCTTCAGAAAAATACTAATACAAAAAGTGAAAGGAAACTACTTTGTATCTTTCCTCTCTGGCTGGAGGCTGAGATGGGTATTTCCTTTTAAATAATGCACTTTGCCTGGCTGTCCTGCTGATCCTCTGCCTCTAATACTTTTAGCCATAGACCCGAAACAAGCATGCAGATCAGATGCCTATGACAAATCTGACAAGACTAGCTGCATGCTTGTTTCCGGTGTGAGATTTAGACACTACTGACCAGAAAGATCAGCAGCACTGGCAGGCAACTGCTATTGTTAAAAATTAAATAAATATGGCAGCTTCCATAGGTCTCATACCTCAGGTTCCTTTTAAGCTTCAGTCTTGACTTTTCATGCAAGTCTCCACTGACTTGAAACTGAGCCAAACAAGCCCAGAAGCAGCTAATTAATTAAAAGGAACCTGAGACGGGAAGAGGGGGGATATTAAAAATATGATACAAACCTGGGGCTTCCTCCAGACCCTTTTAGGCTTTTCAGTCCTTCGCCTTCCTCCTGCGCTGCCTGGATCCTCCGCTATTTGGCCCGTAGAGGCCTACACTCGGGGCCAGTTGGAGCCAGACTGCACATGCTCCAACTGGCCTCAACTGAAGGACTTTACAGGACGAATAGTGATGGATCCAGGCAGCGCAGGAAGAAGGCGAGGGACCGATCAGCCTGATGGGGGCTGGGGGAAGCCCCAGGTTTGTATAAACAAAAATGTATATCCCCTCGACTCAGGTAAACTTTAAAGGACAACCGAGGTGACATGTGACACTGATGAGATAGACATGTGTATGTACAGTGCCAAGCACACAAATAACTAGCCTTTGTTTCTTTCTCTGTCTGAAAGAGTTAAACATCAGGTATGCAAATGGCAGTTTCTGTCCACGTCAGCACTGGGTCAGACTGTAGCGTAACCCTTTACTGAATAGGAAATACAGCTATAAAACACTTTCCTGTTAGTAAATGGCTTCTGAGAGCTGTAAAGAAATATAAAGGGTCAATATTTCATAGATTTGTGCGCTAACATACTTCAATGAAGGTACCATTGAGTAGAGACAATGACACAGTAAAAATGTAAAAACTAGATCTAAATATAAAATAAAACTGTGGGATATCTAAAAAAGCCATTTTTAAGAGAAGAAGGATAGATACAATTGTTTATCTCATCAGTTTATTTTCACCTTGAATGTCCATTAATCAACAGCCGCTGGATGTGAACAACTCAATGTCAAACTGATGGAAATTTGCATGGAAGATCAGCATTGAAGCTCATCCCTACTTACCCTTACAAGACTTCTCAAGAGCTGCACCCACCCTATGGAACTCCCTTCTACTCCCCCTCAAACTCGCTCCTTCCTTCAACACCTTCAAGCAAGCCCTCAAAACACATTTCTTTAAATTGGCCTACCCCACATCTACCACACTCTAACTCTCTCAGTCAATCACCTTTTCCACAGTCCTACCTTATGTGTTCCCCCCTCCCTCTAGATTGTAAGCCTTAGCAGGGCCTCCCTCTCCCTTAGTGTGTCCTTAATTTTACTACCCCAGCAATGACACCCTTCTCATGGACCAATTCAGACTTGTTTTGACGGGTCTCTGTAAAACACATTTTATACCCCGATTGTATGTATAACCTTGTGCTATGTTGTATAACCGTTTGCTACCTCTTTGTCTGTCACTCCTTGTTGCAATGTATGTATCCCTATTTATTGTCCAGCGCTGCATAATATGTTGGCGCTTTATAAATACAATAAATAATAAAATAATACTATCTATTGGTAACTTATTTATAGAATATGATCGTGGGTCTTCTCTCTGGCCTGTAATATCCGTGGTGCAGAACATCACCTGTTTAGTTTAGACGGCTTGCATCATCCGTCTTATACAATGTAAAAAGATGTTGGCGGAGTCACCAGAAAACTTTTTGTTTTCATTATTTTGCTTCGCTGATTGATCCGGCACAAATGAATTTATCCCAGGGTGCCTGCGCTTTGCCTCAGCTCAGAAATAGCTGCTTCGCAGCACGTACATAGTATGAATTAATCAACCTTCACAGTGTGCAACTTCAGGCAGAAAATAGCAGGCTCACACTGCAGAAGATTTGTATTTGAATACGGGAAGCAGAACGTATTCATTATACGGGCACCACGGGCCTGAGAACTGCCTAACTCTACACACGTCTGACAGACTCCAATCCTTCTATCTTGCTAATAAAAATGTATCATTCGCTGGTGTTTGGCCAGTAAAACAAAATTACTGGTAAATCATTTGAATGTTTAGGTTTGTGTTTGATGCTTAAAGGACCACTATCGCGGACAAAAAGTAGGCAGTTATATAATATGACAGAACCGACAGGTTTTGGACTAGTCCATCTCCTCATGGGGGATTCTCAGAGTTTTCTTTGTTTTCAACAGCATTTCCTAAACAGCAGTTGCAAAGCCTAACTGACAAAATAGTGTGTACGTGAGTAGGGAGGCTGGCTGGTATCTTACTATGTTGGCAGTTAAACTGCTATTCAGGAAATGCTATTGAAAACAAAGAAAACCCTGGGAATTCCTAAGAGGAGATGGACTGACCCAAAACCTGTCTGTTCTGTCAAATTTTAACTGCCTTCTTCATTCCCAATAGTGGTCCTTTAAAGTCCCAAATTACCAGGTGCAGGAGGTGCCTGTTTTACGTGCTTCACCCCCCTACCCTGGCCCCCCCTGGTGAGAGAGGTTATTTCGACTCCCCTCATTGCCTGGGCTGCACCGGATTGGAAGCCGGCTACAAAATCCTCAAAATTCGGGTGCTGGCAACAGCCTGGGCCCTCAATTACTTGCAGACAAGAGGTGATTATGTAATCAGAAGGGGAATATATTTGGGATATTCCCCAAGATCATCAAGCGCGGGGAGAGATGTCTTTCTGTTCTCCTTGGGCCCAAAATGCATGCAGCCAGAACATATGTTCTACAGTAGCATCTACAGTAGAGTCCCGGTTATCTGGAATCCAACTAACCAGCAGTCTCACCCAACCAGCCAGCAATACTCGCGGTGGTGAAGGCCAACTTCTTAGGCAGTTTGTCAGCTCTGCTGTGCTTAAAGTTAACCTGAAGCCTTTTTTAAAATAAAAAAACAATACTTACCTAAAGAGGGGGAAGGCTCTGGGTCCTATAGAGCCTTCCCGTTTCTCTCCAGGTCCCCTCGTTCCTGCTCTGTTTCCCCCATTAGCAGTCTCCGATGGATGGGTTGGAGACTGCTCTGTTATGCTGCATGAGGCTTTCGAAAGACGGGCGGCTTCGTAGTGCGCATGCGTGAGTGCGCTCTTGTGCATGCGCAGTACAAAGTCACCCATCTTTGGGAGCACTCAGGGACCTGAAGACTTCCTAAGTCTCCTGCAGTGGGAGATTTGAATGGGGGAGACAGTGCTGGTACGCGGCGACCATAAGAGGAAGGGGAAGGTTCAATAGGACCCCAAGCCTTCCACCTCCTTGGGTAAATATGTTTTTTTTTATTTTAACCACTTCGGTACCAGCAGCCTCTGCCCCCTTAAGGACCAGAGGCTGCTGGTACGCTAAAACGCTGCATCCCCACGAATCGCTGCAAAAATACGCCGTACACGCCGCTCTGTCCCCGCCGCAGGCTGCTCTCTCTGCAGTCTCTATGACGGCAGAGCGATGTGCGCCGGTCAGGAGCCGCTTTCATTGGCTCCTGACCCTGTCACTCAATGTAAGCCAATGGGATTGGCTTATAGTAATGACAGGGCCAGGAGCCAATGAAAACGGTTCCTGCCCGGCTCACAGTGCTCTGCCGTCATAGAAGTGGCAGGGCAGCACATTGAGGCGGGTGGAAAGCGGCGAGAGCGGCGGTGTCGGGCGGGGACGCGCGGTGAATGAGACGTAGAGTTTACGTCCGGTCAGAACCGCATCGCCACCCGAGATTTATACTGCGGCGGTCCGCAAGAAGTTAAGACTGCTTCAGGTTTTCCACGGCTCACCCCAGGTTAATATACTTTCAATTACTGTATTTGAACATTTAATACAGAGTTCATGCTATGTATATAGAGTGGGGTATTTTGTGCTGTTGTTCTCTTAGGTCCTACACATTTAGTGTTACACTAAGCACTTTTTATTATACCGGCATTTTAAACTTTTCTCTTTCTAGATATTTGTACAATTTTGTCTTTATTGTGTATGACAGATCTCAAGTTTGGAGCCCTTTGCATTTTCCTTACTGTACGACTTGCATCTTTCCTGCCTATTTCTGGGTGGTTGACAGGTGGTGCTAAGAGCTCAGGTCCTATGTATATCTGTAGTGCTATTTTGTAATCAGATATGAATAATTTTAAGGACTAGATTTGTCTGAAACATGTCAGCTTGAGATGTCTATGGAATTTTATTATGGATACGTCCAGTAATAAAGAAGATTGACGGATAATTGCAGACCTCCTTCCTTTCTTTTGTTAGAGTGGGGAATAGTACTGTATTAGTTGGGCCTAATTTTAACATTGGGTCTCAAGCAATCAGAAAGCTCCCTTATCCAGCATCAGCCAACCGCTGTCAGTGCTGGATAATAGAGAATCTATCTATCTGTCTGTCTATCTACGGCATACAGCAAATTATGCTACATTTAGGCGCCCATCTAAAAATGGCGCAGAGAGAAAAATGGCGCGCCGTTCTGCTGATAAATGTATCATAAAAAGCTATTTACCTGTTTAATGTAAATACATTAAAACGATAAATAGTGAATAGGCAATCGGGGGAGGATGTGTGTAATATGCATACATTACCTTGTCGATGGCTCCTTCACTTCCTATTTTGTTTGCTGTAATCTTGCAGCCGGCCAATCACCATGCGGGGACTGAAACCACATGGTGATTGGCTGGCTGCAGGACTACAGCAAACTAACGGAAGAAGTGAAGGAGCAATCGGCAGCCCGGGACAAGGTAATGTATGGATATTACACACATCCTGCACCGATGACTATTCTCTCCAGTGTCCGCTGCCTCTCTCCCCCCTGACCCCCTCTGCATTTTTTAAGACTTATAAAGCTATATAGCGTTATAAGTGTAAGGCACACTGCCTGCGCCATTTTTTAACACACTTATAACGCTAAATAGCCTTATATAATGTAAGTCTATGCGGCGCCATTTTCATTCCCCTGGTGTTGTACACCATTTTTATCCGTCACGACATTGTTTATGTAAAATAATGAAATGTTATTTGTAGTTATAATTCAGTTGCTTATAGGTTATTATAATTACTTTAATATTTGTTAATGGCTTAATTCTATTTTTTCCCCATTTTTTTGCAGATTGTGAGTGTTGGAAAACATGTGAAAGGCTATCACTACATTATTGCAAACCTGGTAAGTAACGGCGCTCATTACTCTCTGCTTAGTTTCGTGTTCTTGCTGTGGCAATGGGGCAAAATCAGTATAAAATAAAAAGTGTTGCATTCATTTGGCCTTGGCTCATCATGCATCTCATTAAATTCTAATCAAAAGAGCGTTTATCATGTTCATTAGACTTTCATTATACATTCAAATAGTGTGTAGCGGTTCCGCGTCGAAGGCCTACTTATCACTGGAAAATTAGCACCTGCTTAGAACATGTCATGTGACCATGCCAAGGTCTCTTATTTTTGTTGTTGACTATATGGGGTGTAGAGTCAAAGCACACGATCCCACCACAAGTAGCTGTGCAGAAAAGAATCAAACAGGAACTCAGTTTTTTTTTGTACTTCAACATTAAAAATTGTAATAACCTCTTCAGAGTTTTGCAACAAAAAATCAATACAAGTTCTTCTCAAGCTCAAATAATGTCACTATTGTAGCCAAGGACCTCTATTCCACCGATAGAACAATAGATGATTCAATCCTTGTTAGTCCAGACAGTGCTCTTTTGCAGTAAACGTTAGACAGTCAACAAATGGTTAAACCTGCAGACACCCAGTGCTCCAACACAGATAGCACTACCGCAATTAGATACTGTATGAGTGAGGTATTGGTTAGTATCCAAAACTTAAAACGCAATTTAAAGAGATTAGATTGTAAGCCTTTGGGAGTGTCCTCCCTTCCCTAGTGTATTTCTACATGATCGTGTACTCCTTTCCTATGACCGCCTCGTACTTGTATTACTGGGCCTACCTAACCAGCCCAAAATCAAATGATCATGTATCTTGTACCCTGTTTGCCTTGTATAGCTTTGTCCCATGTTGTATAACTTTGTTACGTCGGTCATCCTTTGTATCATTGTATGGATTTATTGCCTAGCGCTGCATAATATGTTAGCACTTTATAAATACAATAAATAATAATAAATGCAGGGAGCCGAAACCGGTTGGAGCAACTAGAGAGTGGCCATCTCCAGATTTTTCAACTTTTATTGGCACTGAATAGTGCATTAAGGCGATTGTATTTTGTCTGCGTTCCTGTGATTCAGAACCCACGGTGTGAGTTTTTGTTGTAACTTGCTTATGGCATTTTTACCAAAAAATTGTGTTATAAGTTTTGGATACTAACCAGTGTCTCGCTCATATTTGGTTGCGGTACCAGTATCTGTGTTGGAGCACTGGGTGTCTGCAGGTTTAACCATTTTATGACTGTCTAAAGTTTACTGCAAATAGAATGCCCTTCCGAGTTTTATTTCTGTCTATGCTCAGTAGTGTAATTTCTTGTTATTCACCAAAACAGACGCCTCCATTGCAAACATATTTCCGGTACTGGTGACAGCCATTAAAATCAAATAGGTGAAAAAGTGCTGTCAACATTATTTTGGGTATTTGTTTGCTTGCTGGTGTCTTAAAAAATCATGTTAGTTTAGTTAACTTAGTTAACTTTGATAGTTGTCCTTTAAGTTAGAAGCAGCCATCGGAGTTCTGGGTTGGAGTGGTAGGTTGTCACTGATAAGAATGATGCAAGGCTTGTGCTAATGCAGTGATTAGCATTCCAAGTGCCCACATTTCCCAATACATGCGAAGCGCAATTAGAAAATGCAGCAAAGATAAAGGTGAAGTGTCAGAACATTAGGTCTGCCTATTTTTAGAATGCTGTGGACTTTTTTTTGTTTTATTTATATTTTTTTTTTGTGTATGTGCGGAGACCTTGATTGCTTTATTCCAGGATCTGAGACTTTATTTTAGAGAAAAGCTAAAATGTAAAAGAATTTGAATTGCAGATCCGGCATTTTAAAGTCAAATGTAATTTTCTTTGCTTTGTCATAAAATAAATCAGGTTACTTGGCATGCGGTCTTATTTGTCTGTTATATTTTTTACTAGCTCTCTTTACAAATCTCCTTGCATTTTTTGTTCTTGGGGGGGGGGGGGCAAATTGCCTCAAAGCTACGGTTTATTAGTCTAGTACATCCAAAAATGTTTGCCCCAACAAAACAGTAATATATGGTACAGCAAATGAAGAAGAAAAGGGGTGTGCGCTCAGAGCAGATGTCACCTGACTTATATACTGGTTGCCTCATGTCTATTGACTAATGAAAATGGTATAGCATTTGCAAATTGCATCTTCTTGCCAGATTATGCAGGATCTAAAACTACCTCACTTCTGTATCCTGCAGGAGTTGGCCCACACAAAATACTTTGCATCTCAACATGGGCAACGTGTGTAGGCCTTCTCATACCCCCACCATGAAGTGGGGAGCATTGCAGACACCTGCCATAGAGCACCTCACTGGCGGGGAGTGCTGTGACTGCCCCTCGGGAGGTGGTGGGGGTTGGAGGGAGAGAAATTCAGACAGCCATTGTCCAGGGGGGACCATCCACATTGCCCCCCCCCCCCCCCCCCCCCCCACACACACACACACACACACACTCCCCCAAAGGATAGATTTCTTACCTTTGCTAATTGTGCCCAGCTGCAAGATTATGCAAAATGCATATCCAGAGAGCGAACACACCAGAAAGAAGGGGGGGGGGGGTTGGCTCTTGCGATATCCTGACATTCCCAGCCTGCACAATGTTTATGCTTAGCTCAGAAGATGTGCTTCCATCTACCTGATAAATAGTATCCTTCCGCTCCACATCAGATGTGCTACCTGCCCAGGCTTGGTCTATCGTCCTCTGATCTCTGCCTTAAAGTGTACCCGAGGTGACATGGGACACGCTGAGATAAACATGCGCATGTACAGTGCAAAACATATTAATAAGCAGGCTGCTTTACTTGTTTTCTTTAGCTGCCTAAAAGAGTTAATTTCTAGGCATGCAAGTGACCGCTTCTGTCTTGTCTGTACCTTGTCGGGAATATAGTAATCATCACTAATTAGCAAATTACAGCCATAAATGTTTTCCTAGCAGAATACAACTTCTGAGGGCAGGTAGAGATAGAACAATGTCAATAGTTAATGTATTTTAACTCTTGGGGCCCAATCCAATTCCCTTTTTTCTCCTAAGTTATCTCCTGGGAGAAAATGTTTTCATCTTTTGTTTAAAATAACTTTTCAGCACTTGATTTGCAATTGAAAAGTACCAAAACGTAGGTGAGAAAGCTATGGCAAAATTATTTTCTTGCTTTCTGGTGCTTTCTGGTGGCTTAAAAGGCATTTTATTGATAAGGCGTAAAAATATTACCGAGGAGAAAACGTAGGAGAAAAGGTGAATTGGACACTTAATAGGCTGCTACTGAGCAGACACAGTAAAACATTCAGGGCTCTTTCAAACTGGGGCGGTGCATCAAATTGCCGCTCTGCTACCCCAGCCTAATGCAACCCTACCCCATGTTGCGGTACCATGCGGGATCCGCTAAAACCTGCGGCGATCTGCGTTGGCCCGGGAGTCATGTTAGTCTATGGCGACGCTGGGTTTGTTAAAAAGTTGGCGTCGTGGCTCGGAAGCATATTTTTAAAATATGCTTCCATGCATTTCCGCATACCCTGAATCAGGTAGTGACCGTAAGTGTGTGTCACCTCCTGCTTGGCTGGTGGCCAGAGAGGGACACCGCATACTAACACGGTGTTCCCTGGAAGGTCTCCAGGGAACACCGCGTTAGTATGCCGTGTTCCCTCTCTGACCACCAGCCAAGCAGGAGGTGACACACACTTACAGTTTCTGGTGGTACGGCAGTCGTGACGCACCGCATCGCTGCCGCCAATTTGCAGTGTTACACCGGCCTTAATCTACTTTTGTAAATGTTTAAATATAAAATGAACCATGGAATACCTTAAAAAGGTCATTTTAGGAGTAGGAGGATAAATACAGTTGTTTATCTCATAAGTTTATTTTTACCTCTGGGTCACTTTAGGCCTCATACACACGCAAGATTAAACTCAGCCGAGGTAGCCAATAACGACTAAAGTATACTGCAAATCAACAACCAGCAATAAACATTCAGAAAGCAGCTATAAGACCAGTCCAGAATCCAATAGTGCAACAATAGTGAAACAATGCTCACAAGCCTTCAATGACCAATCACCAATAACCAATAAAGTGCAATCAAGGCTTACCAGCCCAAATCACAAGGCTGAATAGGGATGTGTGATTAATCCCCAGGTATGTATTATGGTCCATAAGCAGGACCTTCAGGAGGTCATAGATGTCACTCCACTGGCAATATCCCTATTAGGTATAATGCAGGGCATATATGAAAACAAGGTAGTAGTCTAGACTAGTAGTCTAAGTGTAGACTGTTTATTTATATCAAAAGGCCAGTACAGATGAAACGAATGGTAAAACAAACGTTATAACTCACATGCGGGGTACTATGTCGTAGGGAACCCAAAGATTAAGCTACACTTCATATCAGTCCCAGCAAGTAGGAGGTAGTGGTGCCGCCCGTCTCCTTCCCGACTAGTTCCGCACTAGTTTTATAGGATGATGCTATAGTGTGAAACTAGTCAGGAAGAAAATGGGCCATAACATTACCTCTTCCTTGCTGGGACTGATATAGCGCGTATCCTAATCTTGTGGTTTCCTATGAGTCATAACATTTGTTTTACCATTCGTTTTATCTGTACCTGCCTTTTGATGTAAATAAACAGTCTACACTTAGACTAGTAGTCTACACTACTACCTTGTTTTCATATATCCACCGCATTGGTTATACATGATTGGGATCTGAGGGGCCTGCCTGTGGACCATAATACCGGAGCAGATGCCTGGGGATTTAATCACAAAATCAATCATAGTTAAGAAGGCAAAACACAGTATATAAAAAAGTTTACTTTTTCTTTTATTGTAACTGAACAGACCACGTACCTGCAGTATTGGAGTCTGAAGTGTGGAGGACAGCAGCTCTTGCAACTCATCCCACAGAACCTCTGAAGTGAGTCTCTGGGAAGCGAAGGGCAGAAGCACTAGCAGATCAAGCGGCGTGACGACCAAGCGCGTGACCAGGATGAATCTGCAGCACTTCCGCGGGCTGAGTACGGGTGTGCAATAACTCAGCAACCGATGCAGTAGTTGGATAGTTAGGCGACAGCGTAGTCTTGATCCTTTTCCAGAGGTCAGCAACGGAGCGGGTTCTCATATAGGCCAGGGTCGATAACAGAGCAGGTAGTCGTCCACAGCAGGTATCGGTAACAAATTGGGCAGTCGGACAAGCAGAGGTCGGTAACAAGGCGGGTAGTCGTAACAGGCAGAAGTCGGTAACCAGGCAGACAATCATACAACAGGAATTCAGGAACAAGGGCAGAGTCAGAACTCACGTCACGGGAGAACCTTCCACTTGCTGAAATACAACAGCACTGAGGCTTTGTTCTCTTTGGACTTATATAGGCCGTTTGACGCACAGCCGCGTCAATGCGTCCAAACGTACGGGTGCGCGTGCATGCGTAATTACGTCATGTACACGCGGACATCCCTCCGCAACGCGCCTGCGCAGTACACTCAACCCGCGCCTTCCGGCGCTGAGGCCAGTGTCACCGCACATGACGCGAACGGACGCAAACCGCCAAGACCCCACGCCTAATGGAGCGGCTGCCTTCCCCAGGACGCACGCGGACATCAGTTCGTGTCAGCCGCCGAGTCGGCACAGGTAGGTGACCGTGACATTTATTGATCTGAGGAAGCGGGCTGCGACCTGAGAAACGTGTTGTCAACTGTATAACCATTTGTTAAACCAGAGCTGTGGGAAAAATAATATTTGATACTCTGCCGCGGCTAGAAGGAAGCCACGGGTGAGTATCAAATCTTCGTTTTCTTGCAGCTCTGGTACACTTTAATAGGAGAACCTGAGGTGAACTTTGGGTAAGAAAACATATTCTTACCAAAGAAGAGGGAAGCCACTGGATCCTGTAGAGGCTTCCAATGACCTCCTCGCCGTGTTGCCGCCACATGCCGGGACTCTCCGGAAGATCCAGGCCATGCTCCTCTTCATGCATGAACCCAGCTGCACCTACACAGTTGCTCATGCATGAGTGGCTCCGGCTTACTGCACAGCCACGGCCATACTTGCGCAGGTCCAGAACTGCCACGCTCCTTCCTCAAGAGGTGTGTGGAAATCCGTTTTTTTCAGGGGGGTCACTACCTCCAGAGGACCAGAGGATGGTGTGGGAAGCTATTACAGAGCCCAGAGGCGTCCCCTTTCTTGGGTAAGTATGTGGTTTTTAACACAAGGCTCGGCTTGGGTACACTTTAATCTCTCCTAGTGGTTTTAGATAACCATGAGCTATCTGGATATTCTGTATACACAAGACAAGTAGTAAGTGAGATGCCAATAAGTCTGGCTTAAAGGCAAATGTCAGGCAGATTGTATTGGAACTGGCCCCATCCAGATAGTCAGGAAGTGCATTTTATTGGCCCAATTCCTTGAAATTTGCATGCAAGTCTGAATTATTATTATTTAGTATTTATAGAGCGCTAACATCTTCGGCAGCGCAGTACAGAGTATATTGTCTTGTCACTTAACTGCCCCTTAGATGAGCTCACACTCAAATCTACCATAGTCATATGTCCATTGCAGTCTAGGGCCAATTGAGGGAGAAGCCAATTCATTGGTCTGCAGGTTTTTGGGATGTAGGAGGAACCCAGAGTGCCCGGAGGAAACCTACACAGACACGTGGTGCGGGGACATACAAACTCCGTGCAGATAGTGCCCTGGCTGGGTTTTGAATAAGAGACTTAGGTTCAAGAGAAGAGTGCTAACCACTACACCACCATGACTGATTTGCACTTCAATGACCAACTCTGAAGGCCAGTACTAACAGTGTAGTGACTAGTTTCACTTGTTGCCATGAGTTGGCTCTGCAGCACCAGAAGCCAGGCCAAGCAGCCATGGTAACTCATTCCGTATTCCGTAGGCTCTCCATGCCCTTGAAGACTTTGTTCTTGGACAATGAGTACCTGAGAAAATGGCTGTTTGGAAGAGGACCCGCTGGAGAAAGAGCAATTCAGTGGCAGCATAAAAATCTTTTTAACTCTTGAGCCCTTCTCTGCACAATGGCTTTCTAAATGGAAAAACATATAGTGGGAATTTAAGAGCCTCATTTCTTTCCACGTTATTGGACCATAAAACATGCACTAGCGTAGCTTCCTGCTATATACAGTGAGAGAAATAAACAGGAGTCACCTTATTTACTTGGTTTACCAAAAGTCATAGTAGAATAAAGAATTTGCAGGAATCAGTGTTACTAGGTTTTGTAAGAACTTGGAATTGTGTTTATAATATATATATAAATATATATACAGTGGGTTGCAAAAGTATTCGGCTCCCTTGACATTTTCCACATTTTGTCACATTACTGCCACAAACATGCATCAATTTTATTGAAATTCCACGTCAAATACCAATACAAAGTGGTGTACACATGAGAAGTGGATCGAAAATCATACATCATTTCAGACATTTTTTTACAAATAAATAACTGCAAAGTGGGGTGTGCGTAATTATTCGGCCCGCTGAGTCAATACTTTGTAGAACCACCTTTTGCTGCAATTACAGCTGCCAGTCTTTTAGGGTATGTCTCTACCAGCTTTGCACATCTAGAGACTGAAATCCTTGCCCATTCTTCTTTGCAAAACAGCTCCAGCTCAGTCAGATTAGATGGACAACATTTGTGATCAGCAGTTTTCAGATCTTGCCACAGATTCTCGATTGGAATTAGATCTGGACTTTGACTGGGCCATTCTAACACATGAATATGTTTTGTTTTAAACTATTCCATTGTTGCCCTGGCTTTATGTTTAGGGTCATTGTCCTGCTTGAAGGTGAACCTCCGCCCCAGTCTCAAGTCTTTTGCAGTCTCCAAGAGGTTTTCTTCCAAGTTTGCCCTGTATTTGGCTCCATCCATCTTCCCATCAACTCTGACCAGCTTCCCTGTCCCTGCTGAAGAGATGCACCCCCAGAGCATGATGCTGCCACCACCATATTTGACAGTGGGGATGGTGTGTTCAGAGTGATGTGCAGTGTTAGTTTTCTGCCACACATAGCGTTTTGCATTTCGGCCAAAAAGTTCCATTTTGGTCTCATCTGACCAGAGCACCTTCTTCCACATGGTTTCAATGCCTTTCTTCTTGCCACTCTTCCATAAAGGCCAACTTTGTACAGTGCATGACTAATAGTTGTCCTATGGACAGAGTCTCCCACCTGAGATGTAGATCTCTGCAGCTCGTCCAGAGTCACCATGGGCCTCTTGACTGCATTTCTGATCAGCGCTCTCCTTGTTCAAACTGTGAGTTTAGGTGGATGGCCTTGTCTTGGTAGGTTTACAGTTGTGCCATACTCCTTCCATTTCTGAATGATCCCTTGAACAGTGCTCCGTGGGATGTTCAAGGCTTTGGAAATCTTTTTGTAGCCTAAGCCTGCTTTAAATTTCTCAATAACTTGATCCCTGACCTGTCTTGTGTGTTCTTTGGACTTCACGGTGTTGTTGCTCCCAATATTCTCTTAGACAACCTCTGAGGCCCTCACAGAGCAGCTGTATTTGTACTGACATTAGATTACACACAGGTGCACTCTATTTAGTCATTAGCACTCATCAGGCAATGTCTATAGGCAACTGACTGCACTCAGATCAAAGGGGGCCGAATAATTATGCAAACACCACTTTGCAGTTATTTATTTGTAAAAAAATGTTTGGAATTATGTATGATTTTCATTTCACTTCTCACGTGTACACCACTGTGTATTGGTCTTTCATGTGGAATTCCAATACAAATGATGCATGTTTGTGGCATTAATGTGACAAAATGTGGAAAACTTCAAGGGGGCCGAATACTTTTGCAACCCACTGTATATATATATATTTATTTATTTATATTGCCCTCCATCCTGCCTTATCTTTCCTAGCGGTAACCCCGAGCCTGTCTCAAGGTGAAAAAAAGCTGAAAGCGATAACCCTGAGACAGACTAGAGGAATGATTTGTGTCCACCCTTGTTTTCTTGTGTTGCCGGCATACTTTGGGGATCCTCTTGTTCTCTGCCATGCCTACCAACCATCCCGATTTCTCCGTGACTGCCTCAGGTTGGGAGGCATTGCCCCCCCCCCCCCAATCTCCCAGCAGCAGTAACGAAAGGATACAGCCACACACAGGCTGTCATTAGATCACACACTGGGTGGCGCTGTTTTGAGTTTGGGGATAGTCATTAAGTTATCTATGTTTTTGGAGGATGCAAGGAAACCACTGCAAACCAGGGAAGAACATACAAACTCTATGCAGATAGTGTCTTGGCCAAGATTCAAACCAGGGACCCTAGCACTGCAAGTCAAGAGTGCTATTTACTTTGACACAGTGCCAACCTGTTCATGACAAAACATAATTTGGGGATAAATCTCAGTTTGGATTGTTTGTCTCGGTGAAAATTGTCAAAACAGAGATTTCTCTTGTATTGGGGTGATTTCCTTCAATGACCTGCTTTGTCTCCGGGACAGATACTGAAGTGACAGATCTGCTCTTTCAGGCTCACTTCTACCACTATCAATTACTGCTGATTTCTCTAGGCCACAAATTCCCTGTAACGATAATCACTGTCATTTAACAATGAGCTTCTGACAACAGAGTGTTGTAAAACCGCTGCTGTGTCACACAAATATCCCTCCCTCTACTTCTCACTATCATACAGCGGACAGAGATTGGATGTTACACATCTCGGCTGAGTTACTAAGGCTGGAGGGGACTAAAGAACATGAGTGATCCAGCAGACCTGGATTGGAGTCTATTAGTTCCTCCTATTGGGTGACAAATGTTTGCAGTGTTTGCCTAGATCATATTAAGAATAGTCTTAAGGTTAGTAAATGTGCAACTGTAAAACTGCTGTCAAGTGCAGAATCCTTAGTGAGAAGTTGTTTTTTTCAAAGACAAAGTTCTGCGTTCAATTTTGTATTGCATAGGATAACAACTTTACATAAATTAGCAATATTTTAGAAGTACCTGACTGGCTGCATTCAATTGTTCTTATGCTAGAATAGTAAGAGATTCTTGCACAGCAATTTTCCTAACTATTCCCACTTCCTTCCTCGGTGGAGAGAGATGAACTCTTTGTGGCCAGCTCTACAGCTTAGCAATCTCCTCCACTTCCTGCGCATTTACCTCCCTGCTCAGTGTATTGTAAAGCATTCAACCCTTCCCATGCACTCTCCAGTGTGCTAATAAAAGTCACGTGTACCTGTTGGCTTGCTGTATGACACACTTTCTCGGTGCTTTTTATTTACCCTTTTATAAAGGCACATAGTAAGGTGTTAAGTATTTAAACGCTTAATAGGGACAGGAAGATATATTGAGCTGTACACTAAAACTATGAATTGGGCACCTCCAACCCTGTTTTAGTGTCTTGCCATACCTCTTAAGAGGTGATAGTTTTTTAGTTTGTCCTAAAGAACATTAGTAGTGCAACAAACACTTCCTGTAATGTCCCATACTCATGAGCTACGCTACAAATGTAGCTAGTCGCTAGCACACGGGAGCATGTGCGCGACAGTTCGGCGACAGCTCGTCACCGGGTCCCTCCGCATACACACTGCGGAAGAGGGATTAGTGGTGCGATGGAAGCTGTCGCCGACGTTCCTCCCCCCCGCCGGAAACTTCGTGCACTGCCTATTGGTTACTGTCGCTAGCATACACACGCGGACTAAAGACAGTTGCGGCGAAGTTGCGGCGGCAACTGTCGCCAGGCGATTGACCGCGACGGTTCGGGGCGCGCGCGCCCTACTCACGGGGGTCCTGTCGCCGCAACACGCGCGTGCCACGTGGTTGTGGCGACAATTGTAGCCCATGAGTATGGGGCTTTATAAACCTGGAAAACCGAGCGGGTACGCTAATTTCCTGCCTGATCAGAGAATGGTTGCAAGGTGTTGCAGCCCATCTTTGTGAGTATTCACATTCTTAGCAATTTGCATTTCTGAATCTTACATGATTCTGAATCTGCACCATTAGACTCTTGGTCTCCTTAAGTCTTTTAGATGAGCCTGGTGTTGCTACAACCATCAACATAAGCTATCTTATATTGAGCGGTAGTTACAGTACTTGCTTCAAAGTGTTTATTGTTTTAATAGGTTCCCTCCAAAAATGTATCTTAGTCTACAATGGGGCATGTGACTATGGCAGTAAATAAGGTAGCCATACATCTAGCGATGATGGGCAGATTCGACCAAGAGATAAATCTCTCGCTATTCGAATCTGATTAGAGAGAGATCTGTCATCTGCCCATACTCTGCAGGACAATTCGCCAATCAATTAAATATTGAAATTGATCCGGAATCAGCCTTGTGGCGCCGCATCTGCCACCTCGCTGGACCTACACTATCCCTCTTATATGTAATGTACCCCTCTTGGTGCTCAGTGCACTATGCATTACCTGTCCTTGTCCACTGTTTGTCTGCCTCTTTCTCCAAGCACACTCCTTGCTCCATACATGTGCCCCATGTGGTTTCCTGGCATTTGTGGGTGCGAGTGTGACGTCATACACATGCCCCCATTACTCCAGCAATCACGTCGGGCTCAGGCATGTGTATTGTGCAAAGAGTGTGGCCAGAGCCAGCGGAGGACAACCGGCGTCCACAAACAGGTAATGGATAGTGCACTGGGCACCGGGGTGGCACATTACACATCAAGGGGAAGCATTGGGGGGGTTTGTCGCATTTGACACTGGTCTCAATGTTGCTCGCCATTAACGCAACGCTCCCAATCAAGCAAGTTGGACCTACATCTTGCAGCATGCCTGACCGATTAATGCAACCAATTTCAGCCCGAAATGGTCGCATTGTCAATCAGGCATGCAGTTGGCAGCACCAATTTTCATCAGATTATGATAATCAAATCAGATGGTCGATCGCCTGCCAAGTCACCTGATCTATGGCCACCTTTAGATTGTGAGATCCTAACAGGCATTTTGAGATGAGTATACACTCAGTAAAATAATTCACACTATATACATATGAAAAGAATTAATTGTAAACTGACCCTAAGGTTAGATTGGCCCTACTGTTTGCAAATGTCAGGAACAGATGCTGCATCATCATTGCTGAGAATTAGACTGTGATGGTCTGGGTTAGATTTCTGGAAAGACCACCAAGGCCCGGGCCTTGGGTGGCTTCTGAACAGGGGCAGCTGGACATTGAAAAGGGTTTGCTATATATGGTAGAGGAGGCTGCAGATAGAAAAGTAAGACTTTAATGTGGGAACAAAACATGGAAGAGGGTAGCTGCTGTCCGAAGGAGCTGTATATGAAATAGAGGGGCTTTTGTTCATGCATTTTTTTTTATGGTAGAGGAGCAACAAGAAAGTTGGCCTGGGGTGGAAAAAGCATGATAGTGGTATTGCCTACCCAGTTCACCATCAACCATACTCCCCTTATTTTAACCTAAATAATAACCACTCGGACTACTTGGCGTTGGATGAATTTAGGCCAAAGCAGCCCATTTATTTAACCAAACATAATTAAGAACATACTTTTCCAAAAACACAGGAATATCTCAAACATCAAACTTAGCAGCATCTTCTGAGCACTGAGGTAAGGGGTCCGGAGGCACCACCTGACAACCGTGACCTTCCAACACCTCGCGATACAGCCTAAAACCTTCCCCTAGCCGCATTCTCCGGCTTGGGGGCAGCTACATGCCCACCTAAAACGACACTTCCGATGAACCGTTTCTCTTGTAGGATTTATCCGTGACAAATCTTTCACCGAATAACATCGACTTCCAGAGCCCCTACCCCTTCTGCTGCAATGACAGAATATCTTAAAATTAAACATCAAAAATTAAGGGAGGGAGGGAGCTTGGCACCTCACACTTGCCGTCCAAGTTAAGCCCCGCCTGCCCCTGACTATATCCCTCTCCTCTGCTCTGCCCAGCCTTTTCCTGCCTCCAGCCTGGGAATCCAACTCCTCCCCCAACCCCACGTCACTACCCCCTACTTCCCCAAACGGCTGACCCTATCATGCTGGGGCCTTACACACTTCGCCCTGCTCCAGCTCCAGGCCCTTCCTTAATGGTTTGTAATTTACCTGTACGTAGTGTAAATGCCGCCATTGAACTCCTATGTCTGTATTACCCCTCCATTCTCTCTTCACTCACCCGGCAATGGAAATGATAGGAGAACTGAAAATTAAATTCACGCTGGCTTCAAATGCCAGTATCACCTCATTATTTCCATTGCTGAGAGAGGGTCAGGGGAGTACGGGGGACAATGTAGGCGCAGTAGTTAACACTGATGTTGGACGTTGATGTTCGGCTTCGTGTTTGGCAGATGTCCATTTCACTCGCAGGCAATTCATGTCTTTTCCTTACTATGCAAACCATAAGAGGCTCAATCGCCACACTAGTGTGCCAGTGACAGATACGAACTTCAGAAGGTTATTAGATCAGTGGAGAGGATCATTAGGAAGCCTCTTAATAATAATAATAATCTGAACATTTGTATAGTGCTTTTCTCCTGTTGGACTCAAAGCGCTAAAGAGCTGCAGCCACTGGGACACGCTCAAGAGGCCACCCTGCAGTGTTAGGGAGTCTTGCCTTGAACTCCTTACTGAATAGGTACTTGACCTAGCCAGGATTCGAACCCTGGTCTCCCATGTCTTCCCCCACTTTGCTTGTCTACAGCTCCAGGCTGTGCTCCAGAGTGCAGGATAGCTAAGGACCCCTCATACCCTGGCAACCACTTCTACAGACAACTCCCATCAGGTCGGGGGTTTTGGGCTATCCCCACCAGAACTGCAAGGCACAGAAACACCTTTTTCCACTCAGCTGTCAGACTCCTGAACTCTTGAAACTCCCTTCCCCCACCAGGGATCATCCCCCCCTTCCTTTCCCTCCCTAAAATCGCCACTGCCCCCTGATGTCCCCATATTGTCACAATATCTTTACATTTAATTGTATTATTGTACTCCACTGTTACTATGTACTACCTACTGTAATTGTGTCTTATCCTGTCCAAAATGGATTCCAGGTACAACATGTCATACTTGGCGAATAAAAATTATTCTAAAAGTCAAAATCGCAGCAACGTGGATATGGCGCCCACTCCTAATTCTAATCAACTCTTGTGTGAATGTAGCCTTAGCAGGAGGAATTGAAATCAGTTTTGCTTTTGCACCTGCATTGTCACCCCATAGCGCTCATCATAATTGCCCTATCAGTTTGTCTGTGTTTGCCCTGTGCATTTCCAGGCTGCTCAGAGCCTCATATTCTGTTATTTTTTCTTTTACCGCTATATCTTTTTCTCTAACCCTGGGAAAACAAATGCATTTCCATGGGTAATTTGCAGCTGCGGCTCTCTCCAGCATAAATGCCTGAATTGTTTTGTGCTTCGGTACAATCACAGGGCTCAGTAACATTCCATCACTTTTACCGCATGTTACGCTTTGCAGATTATAATAAATCACAGCTATTGCAGACAGAAAAGAAAACTTTATTTAAGGATAACGGCACTTTTAGGGCCATAGCACGCCGGGTGATTGCCTGGCCGGTCCTGCCGCTAGCTGTGCGCACCACTGATTCTTTTTACTTGGCTGCTGTGTAATAGCAGATATTGTCCAGTTTGCATTATATTAATTTCATCTTCGCTAGCAGATTAGCACCGATTTATATTCTGCAGAGGTCTGAGATGGCAGCACAGGTGGGTAACTCATAGTAACGATGTAAAACATGAGAGTATGCAATGGGTAGATGCAGGTGTCCATGTAATTAAAGAGAATCTGTAATGACCGATTTGTACGATAAAAAACATACCAATCTCCTGGATCCCTCTTTGCCATTTCCGCTGCTCCCCGTTGCGATCCTGGCTTTTACTTGCCAGTTTTAGGCAATGTTTACAAACAAAAAACATGGCTGCTAACCAGGAACTGATGTGTATAAATGTATATATATATATATATATATATATATATATATATATATATACTTCCCGAACTGATGTATATATATATATATATATATATATATATATATATATATATATACACTTCTCTACAAGTGAAAGAGGCTTTATTACCCAGTTTAAATGGGAGGCTGGAAACTGCAGCCAAATAGACCAGCAGGGCTGCCAGGCAACTGGTATTGTTTAAAAGGATATAAATATGGCAGTCTCCATATACTTCTCATTACAGTTGTCCTTTAAATGGAAGCTGAAAAAGCATTGGAGAACCGTCATCAACCAGGAGCTCCCCTATAAACTGACCTATCAGGTTAAACTTCACCCTGGAACGTTTAATAAAGTCTGGAGCGTCTGGGTAGATCGAGCAAGCTTAGTTTCTGGAATTGAAATACAAATGTAAGTGTAGCGGATACACATACATTGTAAAATATGATTCCAGTTAGGGCTAGTCAGTACACAGTGCATCAGCTGGGTTGTAGAATAATTCTGCTTGTCTTTTCACTGCCCATACAATTCTATGGGGCTGTTCACAGTACTGCGTTGCAATGGATCTCGGTGTTCTAACGGTAATCACTGCATGCAGGCTTTGGCTTAAAGTCTAAGTCCAGCCTCCATTGCTGTTCACATTCATTATCATGTGTACGTTATGTAACTAACCACTGTGGACCAAGCCTTAAAGGATACGTCCGTGCAACTTAAAAAACAAAATCCACTTACCTGGAGCATTCTCCAGCCCCTGGCAGCCGTCCTGTGCCCTCGCCGCAGCTCCGGTGGCTCCCTGTCTTCTCCTCTGCAGATGCTGACCTCGCCAGGTCAGATTTAGTGAAGGCTTCTTCTGCTCTCCACTGCGCAGGTCACAAGGCCGCGCTGACGTCATCAGAACGGTACTGCGCAGGAGCAGTAGTTTCTGCGCCTGCGCAGTACCGTCCTGATGACATCTGCGCAACTACGTGACCCGCGCGGTGGAGCGCAAAAGAAGCCAACCTGACGAGGTCGGCATCTGCAGCGGAGGAGACCGGGAGCTGCGGCGAGGGCACAGGATGGCTGCTAGGGGCTGTTTTTTAAGTTGCTCGGACATATCCTTTAAGGCCTGTACACAGTGGCTGCATTTTGCTGTGTTTTAATAATAGCATGCGGTTTCTCAATCACAAAGATTTAAAAAAAAATAATAATGTGATATTAAAAAATTACAATCACAGTTTTGAGCACTGCATTTAAAAAATTGCACACAACGTTTTTTGAGTTTAATACCCAGGAGACCTTTCAGTTTTTACCTTTGAAGGACTTATAGTCAATTACCAATCACAAGAAAACCGCAAGCAAAAACACAAATGCATAGCAAAAACGTAAGCGTGCGTTCTTCAAATCACACCGTAGGTGATTTTAAAATCGCATGGTTATTGTGCTTGTTGATTTTCAGTGTGTTTCACTGTGTGTGCCCTAACCGTTTATTTGAAGGATGTTCCCTAGGTTTCCTTTTTTTTTCTTTTTCTTTTTTAGTTTGCAATGTCCATAGATCACAAAAGAGTGCTAGATTGTATTTTGTCAGCGAGTCAAACAGTCCTGTATATGATTTGATATTGTTTGCTATTGTTGTTGTATAATTTACTTTGGCATAAAAATCAATAAAATTATGTTTTAAAAAATCCAATAAAAAACAATCAATTCAGGTTTAGATGAGGCAAGCATGTGGTTTTGTCCCTTTGAGGTTACATTTACACTACTGTACTGGCATATGCATAATGCATCTATTACAATGCATGTATAATGCAGTACACATGCACATGTTATTTTCATAGCTTGGACAGTCGTTATGTAATGTGCACGTTACCCCACAAGTCCTCAAGAAACGCACTGCACAAAGTGCGTTAGGATGACGTGATCCATTACAATGCAGAGATGTGAACGTGCCCATACAACATAGCCCCCTTCCTAGCGAAAACATCTAATCACTCTCCATACCCTAACTAATACCGCTATAACCATTGCCCAGCTTACAGTGGCTTGTAAGAGTATTCGGCCCCCTTGAAGTTTTCCACATTTTGTCACATTACTGCCACAAACATGAATCAATTTTTTGGGAATTCCACATGAAAGACCAATACAAAGTGGTGTACACGTGAGAAGTGGAACGAATCTCATACATGATTCCAAGCATTTTTTACTAATAAATAACTGCAAAGTGGGGTGTGCGTAATTATTCATCTCCTCTGAGTCAATACTTTGTAGAACCACCTTTTGCTGCAATTACAGCTGCCAGTCTTTTAGGGTATGTCTCTACCAGCTTTGCACATCTAGAGACTGAAATCCTTGGCCATTCTTCTTTGCAAAACAGCTCCAGCTCAGTCAGATTAGATGGACAGCATTTGTGAACAGCAGTTTTCAGATCTTACCACAGATTCTCGATTGGATTTAGATCTGGACTTTGACTGGACCATTCTAACACATGGATATGTTTTGTTGTAAACCATTCCATTGTTGCCCTGGCTTTATTTTTAGGGTCGTTGTCCTGCTGGAAGGTGAACCTCTGCTTCAGTCTCAAGTCTTTTGCAGACTCCAAGAGGTTTCTTCCAAGATTGCCCTGTATTTGGCTCCATCCATCTTCCCATCAACTCTGAACAGCTTCCCTGTCCCTGCTGAAGAAAAGCACCCCCAGAGCATGATGCTGCCAACTCCATATTTGACATTGGGGATGGTGTGTTCAGAGTGATGTGCAGTGTTAGTTTTCCGCCACATATAGCGTTTTGCATTTTGGCCAAAAAGTTCCATTTTGGTCTCATCTGACCAGAGAACCTTCTTCCACATGTTTACTGTGTCCCCCACATGCCTTGTGGCAAACTGCAAACGGGACTTCTTATGCTTTTCTGTTAACAATGTGTGAGAAAACGCAAAAAAGCCGCCGCATATGCCAAGAGCGAGGCGGCTGACTCCGCGTCCAAAGCGGCGGTTTGCGCGCATGGACACGCGTCTGGTAGTATGGTGGAATGCGGAAAAGCTGCCGCATGTCCTGACAGCAAAGCGTCTGTTTCCGCGTCCAACGCGGCGGTTTGCATGCAGCAGCATGCGCTTGGTGTGGCTGGGTCTGTTAGTGCACATAGGCAGATGGAGAGCTACGCGCGCGCGGGCCTGAACTCAGGACCTTTATACCAGCAGGGGAAGTGTCAGCTGATCAGGAAGATCAGCTGATTCCTGCAGGACTCATGATTGGCTGAATGGCTCGGGCGGCAGAGTCCAGCAACTATATATTCTGCTGCTTGTCAGTTGCTGGTTGTCTGCCATTGCTAACACTTGCGTGAAGGCACTCAGACCTTAGCTAGACCCGACAGTGTGCCAGAACCGGCTGGAGCTGGGAATCCACACTGAGTCAGATTCTTGATAGCTTAAAGTACTAATTGAATTGTATTATTTGTTAGACCAGTTCCAGGGTGTTGAGATCAAGGCCCTCACACCCCAGACTAGGAATACTGTGTATCTTCTGTGTATTCTCTAGCATAGTTCCAGGGTGTTGACATCCAAGACTAGGGAACTGTATTATCATTTATGTTATACTCCAGACTAGTTCCAGGGTGTTGATGATCACGGAACTCACACCCAAGACTAGGGAATTGTATTATCATTTATGTTATGCTCCAGACTAGTTCCAGGGTGTTGTGAATACGGACCTCACACCCCAGACTAGGTTTGTGTTATTACTGTGTTACGTTAGCCCAGTTCAGGGCAAAACCTTACATATTAGCAGCAGGGCTTCCTGCATCCCAGCCTTGGTCCCTCGCTCAGGCTCCCAGGCTACAGGAATATCACCCACCGCTCAGGGGTGAATTCCTCAGGAGTATAGGCCGCCAGCTCCTCTGGTGGTCTTTACTCAGAGTTGTTACTGTTGCACCAAACACTTACACTCTCTCTGGTGTCTAGAGGTTAGACATATCTGATTATTGACGATTCCGCAGATCCTCAATAATTTGGTATATCTGTATTCTTGGGGATACTGCGGATCGCCAAGGATCAGATTCTCTCTCTGGTTGCTGACACCGATCGTTACACAATGGCTTTCTTCTTGCCACTCTTCCATAAAGGCCAACTTTGTGCAGTGCATGACTAATAGTTGTCCTATGGACAGAGTCTCCCACCTGAGCTGTAGGTCTCTGCAGCTCATCCAGAGTCACCATGGGCCACTTGGCTGCATTTCTGATCAGCGCTCTCCTTGTTCGGCCTGTGAGTTTAGGTGGATGGCCTTGTCTTGGTAGGTGTACAATTGTGCCATACTCCTTCCATTTCTGAATGATCGCTTGAACAGTGCTCCATGGGATGTTCAAGGCTTTGGAAATCTTTTTGTAGCCTAAGCCTGCTTTAAATTTCTCAATAACTTTGTCCCTGACCTGTATGGTATCTTCTTTGGAGTTCATGGTGTTGTTGCTCCCAATATTCTCTTGGACAACCTCTGACGCCGTCACAGAGCAGCTGTATTTGTACTGACATTAGATTACACACAGGTGCACTCTATTTAGTCATTAACACTCATCAGGCAATGTCTATAGGCAACTGACTGCACTCAGACCAAAGGGGGCTGAATACTTATGCACACCCCACTTTGCAGTTATTTATTTGTAAAAAATGTTTGGAATCATGTATGATTTTCGTTCCACTTCTCATGTGTACACCACTTTGTGTTGGTCTTTCATGTGGAATTCCAATAAAATTGATTTATGTTTGTGGCAGTAATATGACAAAATGTGCAAAAACTTCAAGGGGGCCGAATACTTTTGCAAGCCACTGTATGTAACCCTTTACCTAACTTAAAGAACAAGTGACACCTATGCTAACCTAGAAATAAAAAAACACATATATAAGTAGATAAATACTAGTTCTACTTACATAACAGATGTATTGCATTGTCCGCGTTATGATTCCTGTGAATTTTACAAAGGAAAAGCAGAGAATCCTATTCTAGACAGTTTCCATTTTGGTTAACTTTGACCTCCTGACATCATTTCCTCCCTCACTCTTGCTAATTGTGTATTCATTACCCGCCCTCCTCCCAGAGTCTTCAGACACTCTCACTAGCTCTATACTAGGAAGTGTACTGTCTTATGTCATTAGAAGGAGGAGGAAATAAAGGGAAGAGGCAGAATGTATTATAGATAAAAAGACCCCCCAGCATGCAACTGTTTGGCAATGGCAATTAAAGGGCCAGTGCTCCTAAGATATGATAACTCTTTGAAAGTTTTTAATGCAGGATTAACATCTTTATCACTTAACCATTTACCGACATCCTAACGTATTAAAACGTCATGCTTACCGCTATTAACAGCAACATGACGTTTTAATACGTCGCGCATTCCCGCCGCTGCTACCGCCGTGTGTCCGCCGCTACCGCCGCCATTACCGTCGGGATCCCGTGCTGGGCGATTGGGGAAGAGGACTGAACAGTCCTCTACCCAATCGCAGTGCCTGGAGTGAATGGACGTGACCGCGAACAGCGGCTACGTCCATTCACATAAACAGGAAATGTAACAGTTTAATAAAGTGTGTAAAAAAAAAAAAAAAAAAAGTGAACACGTCCTATGAGTGTTCACCAGCGCCATCTTGTGGCCAAAAAGTATATTACACTTACAAAATACATACATTTTTAAGTATATACACATCATTAATAAAATTACACTTCCAACCCTCCCCCCCAAAAAAAACACTTGTAAAAAAAAAAATCAGCTTAAAAAAATAAAATAAATAGTTGCCTTAGGGACTCAGCTTTTTTTATTCTATATTTTATGGGGGAAAATTAATTTTAATTTATTACATAGGGGCTTGTAATTATGGCCAGAACAAACAGAAAAATAACCACTTATATTTCAAAATAATATACTGTCGCCATACATTGTGGTAGGGACATAATCTAAACGGTTTAATTATCGGGACCACTGGGCAAATAAAACGTGTTTGTTTTATCCACAGGAGAATGTTTAATTTTAAAACTATAAAGGCTGAACACTGAGAAATAATGATTTTTTTTCTTTTTTTTTCTGTTTTTCTCATTAAAATGCATTTAGAATAAAAAAATTCTTAGCAAAATGTACTATCCACAGAAAGCCTAATTGGTGGCGAAAAAAACGAGGTATAGATCATTTTCTTGTGATAAGTAGTAATAAAGTTATTAGGGAATAAAAGGGAGGAGCGCTGACAACTGAAAATTGCTCTGGTCCGTTAGGATAAAAACCCTTGGGGGTGAACTGGTTAATACATTCAGACCAGTTGCTGTTGAAATTTGATTTTTATGGTGACAATCCTGCTTTAAAGGGAACCTGTAACAAAAAAGCCCCTGGGGCTACTTACCTTGGAAGGAGGAAGCCTCTGGAACCTAACTCTGGGAGACCAGGCATTGTTTCTGCTCACTTCGGAACACACAACAGACAAACATTCCACAGTGATGCACCTTGCCAGCAATAAAGATGTTGCCACCTGCAGTAAATTTCAGAATGTAAATCAGGGAGAGGAAAGACAACTGAAGTGAGAGGGCTATGAAGGCTGCCGTAATGATTTCCTTTTAAGCATTACTAGTTGCCTGGCCCACCTGCTGATCCTCTGCCTCTAATACTTTAAGCCATACACCCTAAACAAGCAGGTCTATTCTACTATAAGTCGTAAAAGGTTCTACTTTAAAGGTCAACTGAAGCGAGAGGGACATGAAGGCTGCCATATTTATTTTCTTTCAAGCAATACCAATTGAATGGCAGCCCTGCTGATCCTCTGCCTCTAATACTTTCAGCCATAGACCCTGAACAAGCATGCAGCAGATCTTAATGGATTAGCTGCATGCTTGTTTCTGGTGTTATTTACACAATACTGCAGCCACATAGATCAACAGGGCTGCCAGGCAACTGGTATCATTTAAAGAGAACCCGAGGTGTGTTTAAAGAATGTTATCTGCATACAGAGGCTGGATCTGCCTATACAGCCCAGCCTCTGTTGCTATCCCAAACCCCACTAAGGTCCCCCTGCACTCTGCAATCTCTCATAAATCACAGCCATGCTGTGAGGTTTTGTTTACATCTGTAGTGTCAGTCTCAGCTGCTACCCCGCCTCCTGCATAGCTCCGGTCCCTGCCCCCGTCCCTTCCCTCCAATCAGCAGGGAGGGAAGGGATGCAGGCGGGGACTGGAGTTCTGCAGGAGGCGGGGAGAGCAGCAGACTGACACTATAGAGATAAACACAGCCAGCGCTGACAAGCTGTTTGTCAGCAGCGTGGCTGTGATTTATGAGGGATTGCAGAGTGCTGGGGGACCTTAGGGGGGTTTGGGATAGCAACAGAGGCTGGGCTGTATAGGCAGATCCAGCCTCTGTATGCAGATAATATTCTTCAAACCCACCTCGGGGTTTCTTTAAATGGAAATAAATATGGCTGCCTACATATTCTTCTCACTTCAGTTGTCCTTTAACATTAAAGCGGTATAAAACCCTGACATAATATTCAATAAAAACATGTTTTCCTACTTTTTATATGCCATACGGTTATCATCTTTGCATTTGTGCATAAGTATTATTATTCTTTAGAAATTACAAGTTCACAAAAGTACAGATTTTTGCTTTGAGAGCTGCCTTTGCATTTTATTCATAACTGGTTTTATCTATCTTGTATTGAAGGAAGAAATACTTTGAGTTTTTGTCTGTGTCCAGGAGCTTCTACACATTCTGTGTCACATTCCTCACTTGATACATTTAAGTAAACACAAGATATCATTATCTCCACTTCAGATGCATCCAGACTCCAGCTTTCTCTGCACTGAACTTTCAAGCCCTGTGTTTAACTAATTGAATGCTGTTCTAGTAAAAAAAAGTGGTGGTAGCATATAATATGCTGTAAATATTTTTTTAGGGCAAAGAAGAAATGCTGAGTTTCATTCCGCTTTAAGTTACATTTAGTAAAAATATTTTCCTACTCTATGCTAAAACCTAACCCTAACCTCAAAAGTAATAAACGTCCCCAAATGTGCACCCAGTGCCCCCCCCCCCCCCCCCCATTCCCCAGCACTGAGTCCAGAGTCTGAGCCAAAACCACATGGCATCAGGATGAGATTACACAGCTGTTATGTGATCTTGGTGCCCGATGCTTCAGCACAAAGGTAATTTAGGCACAGCTGTGCTCTGTGAGCCATTACATAGAATGCATCACCCATGGCCAGCAACAGCTTCAGCACCAGAACACTTTGGCGCGTTATTTTTCTGCCTCAATCTAGGTGACCAGCATCACCATTTAGACCTGCCCCCTTACACTACCCGCTACTAGAAGCATGCCATTCATATGTCATTTTTTGTCATGCCAAATTTGCATGCCAATGCGCATAAGTATCTATGCGGTTTTAAATACGAAATTGCATGTGAACTTGCATGATTCTTTTAGTTCTGTTTTGATCCAAGAAGGTAGTCCCAATAACCTTTTTGAACGCACAAAAAAAAAAAAACGCTGCCGCGTCCGAAAAATAGTATCACTGCCGTCCATATTTTTTCTCTGGATGTGAATTTCACATCTAAGGGCCCGTTTCCACTAGAGCGAATCTGCATGCGTTTCCTGCATGCAGATTCGCATAGACAATACAAGTGGATGGGCCTGTTTCCACTTGTCAGGATTTCTGAGCGTTTTTCTGTGCAGAAAAAATCTGCAGGGTAGACCCCGCAGAATTTGCACGCCGCAAACCCGCATGCGATTCGTCGGTGATGTAACTAAATAGGAAAACTGCAAGCATTTTAGTCTTGCGGTTTTCCCGTCGATTCTGCGTGCGTTTCCGCTTAAAACACATGTCAATGCTTGTTTAATGGGGACTTGTATATCAGGATGTTTATCTAAATTGTACAAGGATTCATAATAGGATGCTAAGGCATCAACAATTTCTGAGGGGTGATGTACTGTTACTCCTGTTTTAGGGTGTTTTATTTTCAAGATTCTTCTAGCTATCCTTTGTCCTTTAATTTTCTGGGCCATTATTTTTCCTGCCTTGTTCCTGTCTGAGTACCAACTCTCTTTGAGCATTGTATGCCATCTATCGTACTGCTGATATAAACATTCTTTTAGTTCCTGTCTAATCTCTTCTAGTTTGGGTATTAAATTTGATTTAACGCTTCCGTCTTTTGACACTCACGCAATCGCTTGCCAAACGCGATTTTGTGAGCATTCTGCGTTTTTCCTATACCTACCATTGAGGCCCATCGCCTCAAAAATGGCTCAAGCACCGCTTTTCAAAGCAGATCAAAACAAACCACTCTGATATGAAGTCTCTCATAGAGAATCATTGCACAAGCGCTTTCAGGGCGATTTTGACCAATTTGTGCAAAAATCCATATAATTCCATAGAGTGTATATATATATATATATATATATATATATATATATATATATATATACTAGCTGATTGCCCGGCGTTGCCCGGGTATGTATTTGGCTGGTGTTGGCTCCGCCTACTTTTTCTAACCCTAACACATAATTACTCACTGACCAAGTTTTGTGAGCTTTGCGGTCTTTGGTATCAATAATCTGCTTTGAAATGAAACAAATCTGATTGGCTGTGTGTGGCTCCACCCCTTTTCTGAATTTGAACCCCAGTCACACAATAACCAACTGTACCAGGTTTGAGGCCTGTGCCATTAACAGTTCAAGAATGGTAGCAATTAAATATTCCCCTTGAAAAGCAACAGATGAAGTTTGATTGACTTTTGTAGGCTCCACCCACTTTTCTGAATATTAATCCCAGTAACCAACTGTGCAAAGTTTAAAAACCCTGCCATTAACAGTGTAAGAATGGCTGCAGTTTACATTTTCCCAGTGAAATGTGTATTTGTCTCCACCCACTGATGATCCGGCGTTGCCCGGGAATGTATTTGACTGGTATTGGCTCCGGCCACTTTCTAACCCTAATGCACAAACACTCAATGACCAAGTTTGTGAGCTTTGGGGTCCTTGTCATCAATAATTTGCATATTCCCATAGAAATGAAACAAATCAGATAGGCTGTTTGTGGCTCCGCCCCTCTCCAGCATTCAAACCCCAGTCACCCAATGACCAACTGTAGCAGGTTTGAGGCATCTGCTATTAACAGTGTAAAAATGGCAGCAATTTAAATATTCCACTTGAAAATCAACAGGTGAATTTTGATTGGCTACTATAGGCTCCACCCACTTCCCTGAATATTAATCTCAGTCACCCAGTGACCATCTGGGCAAAGTTTGAGAACCCTGCCATTAACAGTGTAAGAATGGCTGCAGTTTATATTTTCCCAGTGAAATTTGGTTTTGGTTCCGCCCACTATTTGTAACCTAGACACACAGTCACTCAATGACCAATTTTGTGAGCTTTGGGGTCCTTGGCATCGATAATTTGTACTTTCCCATGAAATGAAACAAATCTGATTCACTGTTTGTGGCTCTGTCCCCTTTTTTGAATTTGAACCTCAGTGACCCAATGACCAACTGTACCAGGTTTTAGGCTTGTGCCATTAACAGTGCAAGAATTGCAGCAATTTTAATATTCTCCTTGAAAAGTGACATGTGATTTTTGATTGGCATTTTTAGGCTCCACCCACTTTTCTGAATATTAATCCCAGTCACCCAGTAACCAGCTATGCTAAGTTTGAGAACCCTGCCATTAACAGTGAAGAAGGGCTGCAGTTTACAATTTCCCAGAAAAATCTGTTTTTAACTCCACCCACTTTTTATAACCTTGACACAGTCACTACTCAATGACCAAGTTTGTGAGCTTTTGGGTTCCTGGCATGAAAATTGTGCTAATGGAAGCAGTTTATCCAGCAAAGAAATCTGTTTCTTTTTGGCTCCGCCCCTTTACTGAATTTGAACCCCAAACACTTAACAACCGACTGTAGCAGGTTTGAGGCCTCTGCTATTAACAGTGTGAGAATGGCTGCAGTTTCAATATTCCCCTTGAAAATCAATAGGTGAATTTTGATTGGCTCTTGTAGGCTCCACCTACTTTTCCGAATATTAATCCAAGTCACACAGTGACCAAGTGTGTGAAGTTTGAGGACCCGGCCATTAACAGTGTAAGAAAAGCTGCAGTTTACATTTTCCCATGTAAAAAGTTAGTTGTTTTTGGCTCCGCCCACTACTTCTAATCTTGACATACAGTCACTTAATGACCAAGTTTATGAGCTTTGGGGTCTTTGGCATCAATAAGTTGCATTTTACCTTTGAAATTAAACAAATCTGATTGGCTGTTTTTGGCCCGCTCCCTTCAGAATTTAAATCCCAGTCTCTCAGTGACTGACTGTAGCAAATGTTAGGCCTCTGCTATTAAGAGTGTATGAATGGCAGCAATGTAAATATTCCCCTTGAAAATCAAAAGGTGAATTTTGATTGGCTGCTGTAGGCTCCACCCACTTTTCTGAACATTAGTCCCAGCCACCCAGTGGCCAACTGTGTCACGTTTGAGAACCCTGCCAATAACAGAATGGCTGAAATCAATCTAACAAATCTGATTGGCTGTTTGTGGCTCCACCCCTTTAGTGCATTTGGACCCCAGTCACCCAATGACTGACTGTATCAGGTTTGAGGCCTCTGCCACTAACAGTGTAAGAATGGTAGAAATGTGAATATTCCCCTTGAAAATCAATAGGTACATTTTGATTGGCTGTTGTAGGCTCCACCCACATTTCTGAATATTCATCCCAGTCACCCAGTGGCCAATTGTGTAAAGTATGAGAACCCTGCAATGTAAAAAATGAAGTTGTTGGCACCGCCCACTTTTTCTAACCTTGACATACAGTCACTCAATTATCAAGTTTATCAGCTTTGGGTTCCTTGGTATCAATACTTTGTATATTCCCATTGAAAAATAAACAAATCTGGCTGTTTGTGGCTCTGCCCCCTTCCTGAATTTGGGCCCCAGTCACCCAGTGACCAACTGTACCAGGTTTGAGGCATCTGCTTTTACCAGTATAAGAGAATGGTAGCAGATGAAATATTCCCTTTGAAAATCAAATGGGGAATTTTTATTGGCTGTTGTAGGCTCCACCCACCTTCCAAAATCTTAATCTGTCACCCAATGACCAACTGTGCAAAGTTTGAGAACCCTGCCATTAACGGTGTAAGAATGGCTGCCGTTTATATTTTCCCAGTAAAAGTTGTTTTGGCTCCGCCCACTTTTTGTAACCTTGACACACAGTTACTCAATGACCAAGTGTGTGAGCTGTCAGGTTCCTGGCATCAAAAATGTGTGAATGGAAGCAGTTTATCCACCAAGGAAATCTGATTGGCTGTATGTGGCCCCGCCCCTTTAGTGAATTTGGACCCCAGTCACCCAATGACCGGCTGTAGCAAGTTTGAAGCCTCTGCAATTAAAAGTGTAAGAATAGCAGCAGTTTAAATATTCCTCTTGAAAATCAATAGGTGAATTTTGATTGGCTGTTGTAGGCTCCACCCACTTTCTTGAATCGTAATCGCATTCACCCAGTGACCAACTGTGGCAAGTTTGAGAACTCTGTGATTAACCGTCTAAGAATGGCTACAGTTTACATTTTCCCATTTAAAATGAACGGCTGAAATTTGATTGGCTGTTTTATGATCCACCCACTTTTCCTGGATTTGTAACCTCGGTCACCAAGTGACCAACTGTGCCCTGTGTGGGGACTCTGGCTTGATTACTGTGAGAATGGCAGCCTTTTACATTTTTTCCATTGACTTGAATGGGTGGAATCTGATTTGCTGTTTGTAGCTCCGCCCAGGTGTGCAGGAGGGCCGCAAGACCCCCAGAACATATCATCCCAGGTAGTAAGGGATCTGTGTACCAAGTTTCGTTCAAATCGGTCAAGCCGTTTTCGCGTGATCGCGACACATACACACACACACACACACATACACACACACACACATACATACATACATCCGATTTTATATATATAGATATATATGTACTAGCTAATTGCCCGGCGTTGCCCGGGTATGTATTTGGCTGGTGTTGGCTCCGCCTATTTTTTCTAACCCTAACACACAATTACTCACTGACCAAGTTTGTGAGCTTTGCGGTCTTTGGTATCAATAATCTGCATTGAAATAAAACAAATCTGATTGAGTGTGTGTGGCTCCACTCCCTTTTCTGAATTTGAACCCCAGTCACCCAATAACCAACTGTACCAGGTTTGAGGCCTGTGCCATAAACAGTTCAAGAATGGTAGCAATTAAATATTCCCCTTGAAAAGCAACAGGTGAAGTTTGATTTACTTTTGTAGGCTCCACCCACTTTTCTGAATATTAATCCCAGTCACCCCGTGACCAACTGTGCAAAGTTTAAAAACCCTGCCATTAACAGTGTAAGAATGGCTGCAGTTTACATTTTCCCAGTGAAATTTGTATTTGTCTCCACCCACTGATGACCCGGCGTTGCCCGGGTATGTATTTGACTGGTGTTGGCTCCGCCCACTTTCTAACCCTAACACACAAACACTCAATGACCAAGTTTGTGAGCTTTGGAGTCCTTGGCATCAATAATTTGTATATTCCCATAGAAATTAAACAAATCAGATAGGCTGTTTGTGGCTCCACCCCTCTCCAGCATTTGAACCCCAGTCACCCAATGACCAACTGTAGCAGGTTTGAGGCATCTGCTATTAACAGTGTAAAAATGGCAGCAATTTAAATATTCCACTTGAAAATCAACAGGTGAATTTTGATTGGCTATTATAGGCTCCACCCACTTCCCTGAATATCTTAGTCACTCAGTGACCATCTGGGCAAAGATTGGGAACCCTGAAATAAATAGTGTAAGAAGGGCTGCAGTTTACACTTTCCCAGTGAAATGTGTTTTTGGCTCCGCCCACTTTTTGTAACCTTGACACAAAGTCACTACTCAGTGCCCAAGTTTGTGAGTTTTGGGGTCCTTGGCAACAATAATTTGTATTTTCCCATGAAATGAAACAAATCTGATTAACTGTTTGTGGCTCTGTCCCCTTTTCTGAATTTGAACCTCAGTGACCCAATGACCAACTGTACCAGGTCTGAGGCTTGTGCCATTAACAGTGCAAGAATGGCAGCAATTTTAATATTCTCCTTGAAAAGCGACATGTGATTTTTGATTGGCATTTTTAGGCTCCACCCACTTTTCTGATTATTAATCCCAGTCACCCAGTAACCAGCTATGCTAAGTTTGAGAACCCTGCCATTAACAGTGAAGAAGGGCTGCAGTTTACAATTTCCCAGAAAAATCTGTTTTTAACTCCACCCACTTTTTGTAACCTTGACACACAGTCACTACTCAATGACCAAGTTTGTGAGCTTTTGGGTTCCTGGCATCAAAATTGTGCTAATGGAAGCAGTTTATCCAGCAAAGAAATCTGGCTGTTTTTGGCTCCGCCCCTTTACTGAATTTGAACCCCAAACACTTAACGACTGACTGTAGCAGGTTTGAGGCCTCTGCTATTAACAGTGTGAGAATGGCTGCAGTTTCAATATTCCCCTTGAAAATCAATAGGTGAATTTTGATTGGCTCTTGTAGGCTCCACCTTCTTTTCCGAATATTAATCCTAGTCACCCAGTGACCAACTGTGTGAAGTTTGAGAACCCTGCAATTAACAGTGTAAGAAAAGCTGCAGTTTACATTTCCCCATGTAAAAAGTTAGTTGTTTTTGGCTCTGCCCACTATTTCAAATTTTGACATACAGTCACTTAATGACCAAGTTTATGAGCTTTGGGGTCTTTGGCATCAATAAGTTGCATTTTACCATTGGAATTAAACAAATCTGATTGGCTGTTTTTGGCCCGCTCCCTTCAGAATTTAAATTTCAGTCTCCCAGTGACTGACTGTAGCAGATGTTAGGCCTCTGCCATTAAGAGTGCATGAATGGCAGCAAAGTAAATATTCCCTTTGAAATTCAAAAGGTGAATTTTGATTGGCTGCTGTAGGCTCCACCTACTTTTCTGAATATTAGTCACAGTCACCCAGTGGCCAACTGTGTCATGTTTGAGAACCCTGGCAATAACAGAATGGCTGAAATCAATCTAACAAATCTGATTGGCTGTTTGTGGCTCCACCCCTTTAGTGAATTTGGATCCCAGTCACCCAATGACTGACTGTATCAGGTTTGAGGCCTCTGCCACTAACAGTGTAAGAATGGAAGCAATGTGAATATTCCCCTTGAAAATTAATAGGTACATTTTGATTGGCTGTTGTAGGCTCTACCCACATTTCTGAATATTCATCCCAGTCACCCAGTGGCCAATTGTGTAAAGTTTGGGAACCCTGCAATGTAAAAAATAAAGTTCTTGGCACCGCCCACTTTTTCTTACCTTGACATACAGTCACTCAATTATCAAGTTTATCAGCTTTGGGATCCTTGGTATCAATACTTTGTATATTCCCATTGAAAAATAAACAAATCTGGCTGTTTGTGGCTCCACCCCCTTCCTGAATTTGGACCCTAGTCACCCAGTGACCAACTGTACCAGGTTTGAGGCATCTGCTTTTACCAGTATAAGAGAATGGTAGCAGATGAAATATTCCCTTTGAAAATCAAAAGGGGAATTTTTATTGGCTGTTGTAGGCTCCACCCACCTTCCAAAATCTTAATCTGTGACCCAATGACCAACTGTGCAAAGTTTGAGAACCCTGCCATTAACGGTGTAAGAAAGGCTGCCGTTTATATTTTCCCAGTAAAAGTTGTTTTGGCTCCGCCCACTTTTTGTAACCTGGACACACAGTCACTCAATGACCAAGTTTGTGAGCTGTCAGGTTCTAGGCATCAAAAATGTGTGAATGGAAGCAGTTTATCCACCAAGGAAATCTGATTGGCTGTATGTGGCCCCGCCCCTTTAGTGAACTTTGACCCCAGTCACCCAATGACCGACTGTAGCAAGTTTGAAGCCTCTGCCATTAAAAGTGTAAGAATAGCAGCAGTTTAAATATTCCCCTTGAAAATCAATAGGTGAATTTTGATCGGCTGTTGTAGGCTCCACCCACTTTCTTGAATCTTAATCACATTCACCCAGTGACCAACTGTGGCAAGTTTGAGAACCCTGCGATTAACAGTCTAAGAATGGCTGCAGTTTACATTTTCCCATTTAAAATGAACGGCTGAAATTTGATTGGCTGTTTTATGCTCCGCCCACTTTTCCTGGATTTGTAACCTCGGTCACCAAGTGACCAACTGTGCAAAGTGTGGGGACTGTGGCTCGATTACTGTGAGAATGGCAGCCTTTTACTTTTTTTCCATTGACTTGAATGGGTGAAATCTGATTTGCTGATTGTAGCTCCGCCCAGGCGTGCAGGGGGGCCGCGAGACCCCCAGAACATATCATCCCAGGTAGTAAGGTATCTGCATGCCAAGTTTCGTTCAAATCGGTCAAGCCGTTTTCGCGTGATCGCGGCACATACACACACACACACACACACATACACGCACACACACATACATACATACATCCGATTTTATATATATAGATATATAGGATATAGATGTTATTTCCCAAATTGAGGTTCACAGACAGGACATTTTCAGGGCCATGGCCCTTTCACTACAATATCAGCCACACAGACCATGGGAAAGAGAGTATCAGCTACTACATGGGATGAATTTCAATCCTTGGTTCAAATGGACCTGATCTCTTGCACAGGACAGAAGGAAACACAGAGAAATGCACCCTGTAGGTATTCAGAGAGTTTAGATGGTCTCATCTGTGACTAATCACCACTGTAATTTGATCAGCTCAGGAATGTGGAAATGCCATGGCAGAGCTGCTATTTTGTAAATACAGGATGTTAATAGTATGCCTGCTTCCATGAAAGCAGGAAGTAGACGTGCTGCAGATTTATTGCAGGATTTGTATCAGCTGTAACAAAGAAATGCTTTTCTGTAAAGGTTACTATGCTGTTGCTTATCTTTTAGAGGAGAGAGAGGAAGTTCTGAGTTCAGGTCCGCTTTTAGAGTTCCTCTTTAGGTTTTGTGTGGTTTTCTTTCTGTCTCTACTGAAGCAGCCCCTCAGATTTGATTAGAAAGTTTAGGATTCATTAGACCTGAAGGATGCTGCTGTTCCATCTGTTGTGGTTTGAGCAGCATTTGAACTCTCTGTCGTCTGACGCGCCCCCTGTAATCTCCCAGCTATTGCCTCCTGTCACTGTAGTGTTTTGGCACTGGAAGTGGACAAACAATTAATGTAGCTGTGAATATTTCTTTTTAGGGAATCAAGGACATTTCGCTGGACAGGTTTATGCACGGCGGAGCCAACGTGACGGGATTCCAGCTGGTGGATTTTAATACCCCGATAGTGACAGAATTGATGCAGCGGTGGAAGACCCTGGACCAGCGGGAGTACCCAGGATCTGAATCTCCTCCAAAGGTACTTGGGGTTAATCACTTTGGGGTTATTTAGGAAAGGTGAGACGTGAAGGAAGCCATCCCTGTTAGTGCGCGCATGAAAAACGGGCGCCAGGAAAAAAGGGCGTGGGGTTTTGTTGATAAAAATATTGTTAATATCCATTTAATTAATAAAAAATATTGTTAATGTCTACCAATATTCTTCGTTTTTAAATTGTAGATGGTGTATATTATCCTAATTACTGTATTTTTGGGACTATAAGACTCACTTTTTCTCCCTCAAAAGTGGTGGGAAAAAGTCACTGCGTCTTATAGTCCAAATGCAGGGAATCCCTGACATGTAAACAACTGCCAATACCAACCTCCAAGCCGCTGCCATGTCGGGGACTCCCTGTACTGTGCCCATTCAGAGGAGGACACAGGGGGACAAACGGAGGAAACCTGGGGACACAAAGGGGCATAGAGGACACAAGGAGGACACAAAGGGGCATAGAGGAGGACACAGGGGGACACAAAGTGGAACAGAGGAGGACACGGGGACACAAAGGGGCATAGAAGACACAAGGAGGACACAGGGGGACAAACGGAGGAAACCTGGGGACAAAAAGGGGCACAGAGGACACGGAGACACAAAGGGGCATAGAGGAGGACACAAGGAAGGCAGAGGGGGACACAGGGAGACACACGATATAAGGGGGCATAAGGTACAAAGGGGGCATAATCCACAAGATGCCCCTTCACCATGGATGCACCAGGTTTAGTATATATTTATCCCCTGGTTTTTGTCCTCTAAACCTAGGTGTGTCTCATGGTCAGGAGTGTCTTATAGTCCGAAAAATACGGTATATTGCGGAATGAAAATTGTTAATAACGATAATTAAAACGGTAGCAAATCTTATCGATATTTTACTACAGTGTAACCTAACCCTACTCTCACACAGAACCCTCCACTATCGATACCTAACCCTAAGACACACACCCCCCTGGTGGTGCATAAACCTAAGACACCCCCCCATGGTGCCTACCCCTAAAATCTCCCCTGGTGGTGCCTAACCCTAAGACCTCCCCCGATGGTGCCTAACCCTAAGACCTGCCCTGGTGGTGCAGACCCTAAAACCTCCCCTGGTGGTGCCTTATCCTTAGACCCTTCTCCTCCATCGTGCCTAACCCTAAGACTGCCCTCTTGTGGTGCTAACCCTAAGACCCTCCGTCCCCTTGTGGTGCCTAACCCTAACCACCACCTCTCCAACCCCCTCCCAAACATCCTTTCTGATGCCTAGCTGTTCCCCTCCTGTACAAACACCGTGTACATACAAACAATAAAAGGTTTGATAATGTAATTTGTACATACAAAGTAAATGTTACAAAAACTGTAACGTTGCAAGTTTAAATTCTATAACATATTTCAAAAAGTTCTAATGTTGAAAACGCTATTTATCGGGCGCCTAAATTTCTGCTTTGGGCGCCGTATGAACAATATTTGCATTAGTGCCTATGGGGCGGTTATATCGTCCATTACTCACGGACACCTAAACTTCCTGCTACCCTGTTAGTAATAGGTGATCAAGCAATCATTTATATTATCTAAAACACCCATTTTGCACTAAGCAGTTGGTGTTATACTCATATGTCTTCTATGGTCTGAAGCATTTAACACAGCATAAAATTAACAGCTAAAACCATCTAACTGTTTTTCAAGGTACTGGAAGGGTTAAAATTTAAACTAAAAAAATTTTAAACAAAAATTTTAAAATTTTAAACTTTTTTCCTCATTCAGCTGCTAATTGATAAGCTTGCCTTTACTGGCCAGCATTATCAGATTGTTTTCGAAGTGCAATACACGGTGTAAACAAGGTTCCTGCTGTATCCGTGGAGGGGGGGGGGTAGATAACGTTCTCTCCTTTAATTGATTACTAATTAATTAGGAGTAATTTGTCCTCCAGCCCACATTTATTTTAGTTATCTTCAGTGAGGTGTAAACATGCCCTGAAATGACATCAGAGCAGTCTTATAGGGTTCCATTTTCATTATTTACTGTGTTTAACTCATTAGGCACTTCAATAGAGTTATCTCTTTTGAGTACCGGTAAGTGCAGTGCTTTTGTCCTCAGTGGGCAGAACCCATTGTGCTGTAAATTCTAGGAATGCTTTGATCTCTCTCTCTCTACTAGCAGGAAATCTAGAAACTGAAAGCAGAAGTCCTCTGCTATTGTCTCACACTGCCCCCTAGTGACAAATGACCATCAATTCACATTACAGCAGTACTAATTAGAAGCAGGGAAATGTAACAAATAAGAAATAAAAAATATATGGTAAAATAAATTGGCCCAGGGCATTTGCAAGCCTCTAAATAAACTGGCTGCTAAAGGGTTAATACTTTAGGGCAAAAATGTTATTTTGAGTGTAATCCCACTTTAAGTTGTGGATTCAGATGCTTGTATCTACTACAGGGCCCCTTTAAATTTTATTGTTAGTTAGTGGAACAGCGGGAGAGAGGCATATGTCCTGTGTCAAGACCGTGGCTACGGGTCTGATTTGAATTGATCATGCTGTGAAATTTCAGTGGACATAAAACCAGGAAACTGACAGA